>NW_028263381.1:26582500-26597500 GCF_051168715.1 Poecilia mexicana
GCCGAAAGCTGCTCTGCATTTAGATTGCTTCTGCAGCGGACAACCAGAACCGGCGCTGCTCTGGAGGAACACGGAGTTCTGGTTCTGGTTCTGAACACACGGCGGGAACAGAGAGTCCACATGTTGTTACAGCAGACATGAACCTGGAGCTGCAGCCTGAGCACAAACTCCGGCGGTTCATCTGCTGACGCAGAGAAATGAGTCATGTCAGAGAGTTTGGCTGGTTATTGTTTCCTCTGTCACCTTCAGGACGACAGAATCAGAACATGTTTGCCTTTTCAAGGAACTAGAAAAGACTCAGGCTGTTTTCCTACCTGATGTTCGGGACATTCGCTTCGTTTTGGGCCTAAACTACTGGATTTGTTCTGCTGTGGTTCTTCTCTCACCAAGCAGACAGAAACGGAGTGGAGTCCCATTTTATCCATTTGAGGATTTCTCCTGCTAGCGCTAAGCTAACGTGTTTGTTTTGGTTGTGTTTACCCAGAATGCCCTGCGCTGTACTCCACCTCCTGCTTTTGGACTGGTCTTCGGTCCGCTTGGCGTTCACAAGGAGTCAAACCGAACCAGAGTTCACTTGAACCGAACCCAGACCGAGGTTTCCAAGAGCAGGAAGAGACTACAGCGCAGGGCATTCTGGGTAAACGTTAGCCGAAGAAATGGCTAAACAAATCTACTACTGCTTAAATCTGACGCCTCCACTTTAGTTTCCATGGTGAAGAAGGAAGTTGTAGTTGTGCTGAGTGTTTCCTTCAGTGGTTCTTGGTGCAGCGCCCCCACAGGCCAGGAGGGGAACAGGCTGGTTTGGCTCGGATCAGATGCTGAATACAACAAAATGAAACTAAACTATAACAGAAAACATTATTAATATAAAATAAGATTTATTTTAATGCATCCATTTATTTAAAACCAAGCCGAACATTTGTAAACATTTAAAAATCTTTGATGTAGCTGGTTACACTTAAACTCTGCTGCTTCTCCAGCAGCTGATATTTACACTGATAAATATTTAAAGTGTTGATGCTGGATGAGGCAGGAAGCAGATTTAAACCCTGCAGCTTCATCCTGCGTGACGCCGCCGTCCTCTCCTCCTCCTCAACTCAATTTCAGGGCTCATTTCAGCCAGCTGCTGTAAAACCGCCGGCCGGCCGGCCCCACACACACACACACACACACACACACACACACACACGCACGCACGCACGCACGCACGCACGCACACACACACACACACACACACACACACACGCACACACACACACACACACGCACACAGGAACCCCTCCAGGACGGAGGACGTCTGGTCCCGGATATCTGGGATCTGAACGGTTCCTCTGGTGTATAAATATTACCTGCTGACCTGAAGCATCAGAGGAACATAAACAGATTTAAACCGAGGAAAAAAAACTAAAAACGTCCAAAAACCAAACAGATTCATGACTAATTAAATCGTCACATTTTATATCCATTAATGCAGTTTCTGCTCAGAGGTTCTGGGTTCTCAGGTCTTATTTCTGACTCCATCCTTCCCAAAACTCAGATCTACACTGCAAAAAACAAAATCCTACCAAGGATTTTCACTTTAGATGAGAAATTGAACCTCTAAGTAACTTTCAGCAGGATAAAGGAGCTTCTTCTAATAATTCCTTTATATTGGTGACAAAGTTCTTGTTCCAGTGGTAAATTATTTTATTTATAACGTGGGAAAATGTTTTGTTTGAAGTGAAATAATCCACCAGTGGAACCAGAACTTTGTCACAATATGAGGGAATTATTGACTGAAAAGAAGCTGAAAGTTATTGGTAGTTTAGTTTGGTCTCTTTTCAAATGATCTAAGATATTTGCACCAGAAACTAAACAAAAATACTTGGCAGGATTTTGTGTTTTTGCAGTGGATTAATCAGATTAATCAATAACAGGAATGACCTGAAGAGAATAAAGTTCTTAGACTAAAATACAGAAAATGGATTTAGTGGTAAAATGGATTTTGCTCATTTTAGTCCTTAAAACATAAACAAAAATAAAAGAGTTTATTTATATTATTGTTCCTGAAGCTCTCATGTCAGCAGGAACCTCAAAGAGAAACTTTATTTTCAGAAACTGAGGCGAAACAGCAGCAGCAGCGAGAAGGTCGAGAACGAAGGAAGGCTGTTAAAAATGACATAAAACCGGCGAACCTGCTGAAAGCTGCTTAGGACAGCCAGGCTGTTCGCACTGATACGCTGAGTGTGTGTGTGTGTGTGTGTGTGTGTGACTTGCATGAACAATCAGACTGTGGAAAAGCCTCCAGTGTAATTTCCAGTAATTCCAGGTGTTTTTCTGTCACGCTGCGCCGTTCTCTGATGTTATTACTGTGAAAGCTGCGACCTTTGACCCCATGACATCATCAGCCGCTCTGGAGGAAAACAAGGGGAAGGTTTCGCTTTTCCTTCTGCTGCGTTTTCATGACGGTTCCTTACAGAGCGAACATCACGCAGCTTCACGACCGGACTGAATGAAATGATTGGATCTGAGGGGAACCTGGTGGCGCCGGGCCGATACGGTGTCGGGCCGATACGGCGTCGGGCCGATGCGGCGTCGGACCGATGCGGCGCCGGGCCGATGCGGCGCCGGGCCGATGCGGCGTCGGGCCGATACGGCGTCGGGCCGATAAGGCGCCGGGCCGATAAGGCGCCGGGTTGATGAGACGCATTCATCCAGCTTCGTCTCGTGTCTCAGGTTTCCAGCTCGACCATCCTGGATCCCGTCGTACCTCCAGTTTTTTCTTTACTTTCACTCGGCAGTCAGAAGATTTGATTCTGAAATCTGGATATTAAAATATAAACTGTGCAGAGAAACTGCAGGTTCCAGAAATGAAACATAAAATCTGAAGTTCTGCAGGAGCTGAAAATAAACTTCCAGAAATGATTTCCATCTCTGATCGTTCTGCCTTTTCTGCTCATTTATCAGCTTAAAGCAACAGAAACCAAACGGCTCACACTGAACCAAACATTTTCCCACAATGATCATTTCCAAACATTAATCTGAACATTTCCCATCAAAATGCTGCTTGTATTAGTGACTCATTTGTAGTTTGTAAATATCCAGTTATTCCCTCATTTCTGGAGCAGCCTGTGATTTATCTCCACTAAACCTGGACCATTTGCATAAAAGCACCAAAATAAGAGCAGAAGTGACTTTGTTTTCATTCCAGTATGTCGTTTAAAAGCTTCCAGTGTTCAGACTGAGCAGCAGGACCGGCTCGATAATGACCGTCAGCAAACCAAACCGCGGCGGCGGCTCCTTCAGCCTCTTTGTCCTGAGCGATGATGGCGGCCGCTTCATCGCACCGAGCGATCGATGCCCAAGTGACACACACACCCCGACGTGAACACACACTCAGCGTGGCGACACGTTCCGGGTGTAGGTGGTGAGGCACGAACCTCCAACCTCTGACCGATCGATAGCAGCACACACACACACACACACACACACACACACACACACACACACACACACACACACACTCACTCACTCATAATACAGATGACCTTCCATTTTCTGAGCTCGATAAAAGCCGACGTCGAGGAGAGATCCGCTCTGAGAGAGGAGGATAAACATCTCTGCTTCTGTTTCTGGAGACGTTTCATGTAGAGGAGGTTTTTAAAGACGAGGCGATTTAGAGATAAAATCAAACTAAACATAAACTAAGTGTTTCCCTTTGATGCTGTGGCTTTTCATTTTATTTTGGTACCAGAAATTAAACGCACATCTTCTCCAATGTGAAGCACGGTGGTGGCAGCATTGTGCTGTAAAGGTGCTTTGCTGTGCTGCAGGAGGAACTGGAGCACTTGGAAAAATCATAGCTAGATGGATATTTTACTTCCAGTAGCAAGCTAGCTAACCAATTTCCATCCAGGAGAAGGCAAGCTAGCTAACTACTTTAGCTAGCTAGTATTTTAGCTTGTTTTACGTTCAGAGGCCAGCAAGGTAGTTAGCTATTTTGGCAAGCAAGTTCTGAGCGCTAGCAAGCTAGCTATTTTACATCCAGGAGAAAGCTAGCTATTTTAGCAAGATATTTAAGGTTCATTAGCTAGCTAGCTATATTAGCAACATATTAAATGCCCATTAGCTAGCTAGCTATTTTAGCAAGATATTTAATGTCCATTAGCTAGCTAGCTATATTAGCAAGCTGTTATATGTCCAGTTGATGTAAAGTTATTTCATCCACCTATTTTAAGTCCAGGAGCTACCAAGCTAGTAATTTTACATTTTACTCAGGGCCTCATTTGGTTTTGGATGGACCGATTCCTTCGATTTCTACAGCTGAATGTTGACATGTCCTACAAAAAGCTGATTTAAAAAAGCAGCTAAAGTCCAACTAAAACTCTGAACACCTTCAGAAATCCTTGAGAACCGTTGTTAGAGACCAGGATGTTGCAGGGGAAATAGAGATCCCTGTAGGACCGAGCCGTCTGATGACATTATCTGAATCCTAATGACTGTTTTTCTGTCTCTTCTTCATATCAAACAGGTGTTTTTGGGCTGAATCCCATTAAATCTGTCATCCGGGCCGTCGCCGGGTCGCCCGTGCCACTCGCTGTGGATTGAAATGACACTCGGCAGACAGATTGTTTCCGTGTCTCGGTTTGTTTTCGTTGCTGTAGCAGGTTTTGTTTTTTTCCCGCCGTCAGAGCAGCAGCAGTCGGTTACAAAGGAGCAGGAAAACACAAGCTGTGACAGAAGAACGAGGAGATGGAGAACGCGGCGCAGGAGGGAGGAGGAGAAAATGGAAATGACCAGGAAACTCAGAGGGACGGAGGAAATTAAACACGTTCAGGAGTTTTTACAGTGCAGAGATGTGGATGTCTTTTATTCCAGGGAACGAATCCAAGCAGCAGATTCAGAAATCAGTTACTTCTGTGGATATGTGAAGATTTGTAACGTTAAACTGAGTTTTACTGGACAGAAAGAAACTTATGACACAGATGGAGCTCCATACATATTAAATATGGAGTCCCACAGGGAGACGGACTGGGAAACTTTTAATTGGAGGGTTAGACCCACTGGATGGATGGATGGACGGATGAACGGATGGATGGATGGACGGATGAACGGATGGATGGATGGACGGATGGATGGATGAACGGATGGATGGATGGACGGATGGATGGATGAACGGATGGATGGATGGACGGATGGATGGATGGACGGACGAATGGATGAACAGATGAATGGATGAACAGATAAACGGATGAACAGATGAATGGATGACTGTCCCTCCTCTCTGTCCTCTGAAGGTTTTGCTGATAATCGTCTTCATGTCTCTCCTCTGCTGATCGGGGGAGGGAGGCCGTCATCGCCATGGTAACGCCCCCCTTTATCCTGCGGTCGGCCGGCCGTTGGTACGGCGACGGCCGGAGTGTTGATTTGTGTGGAGGAGAAGAGAGACGGGCGAAGGTAGACGACTGAAAGCATTCCTGTGTGTGTGAGATAAAAACTGAGTGTGTGTCTCAGTGTGTGTCTCAGTGTGTGTCTCTGTGTGTGTCTCTGTGTGTGTCTCAGTGTGTGTCTCAGTGTGTGTCTCAGTGTGTGTCTCAGTGTGTGTCTCAGTGTGTGTCTCTGTGTGTGTCTCAGTGTGTGTCTCTGTGTGTGTCTCAGTGTGTGTCTCTGTGTGTGTCTCTGTGTGTGTCTCAGTGTGTGTCTCTGTGTGTGTCTCAGTGTGTGTGTGATGAGTTTGCTAAGGTCAGACGCTCGCTGTGGAATACAAATCTGTCATGGCTGACACACTTCCTCCTCTCTCTCTCTCTCTCTGCCCTTCGCTTGACCCTCCCATCTCTTACTTTTCTCTTCTCCGTCTCCGTCCATCCGTATCTTCCTCCTCCTCCTCTCCTCCAGCCTCCATCTCTTATCCTCCGTCTCTTTCATTGAATTCTTCCTCAAACATCTTTTCACCTCATTTTTTCTTTTCATCCATTTCTCCTTCCTTTATTCCTCCTTTTATCGTTTTATTTTTCATCTGTTCCTGTTCATTTCTCTTCTCAGTTTATTCTCTCCTTTCTTCAGTTTTCCTTCCTATCCTTCCTCCCTCGTTCCTCCCGACCGTTTTGATCCCAGTTCAGATCATCTCCAGTCTGAAACCAGTGAAACCAGTTTGCCTCTTTCTGCTAAACTGGGAGAGTAAAAACCTGAAAAGATGAAGTCAGAGATGAGAGAGAGGAAGATGAAGAGCTGATGGAGCGAGAGGAAGATGAGTTCCTCTGATTGGTGGAGGTTTAACTCTTCACCCCTCTTCAGTTTCTCCTGATGAGTTTCTATGAATCGACACCATCTGACCTTTGACCCCTATCCAGACCAAATAAGATCCCTGCAATCAGAGCCACCATTTACAACAAAGCCAGAGTTTTGGATCAGAAAACGTCCAAAACAAAATCCAACATTTTCACTGATTTTTCTGTGGAATTTCAAATTATTCAGATAATTTACAGAATCGACGATTTTCTAGAGAAAATATTCTGAAAAAGCAGTTTGGGTCAGAGCCATGCTAGTTAGCATGCTAATGGCTACCGTTTAAAAGATAGCCAATCCAGGAGCAGCATTTGGTTTCGTTGATGCTGATTGGCTGTAGCACAGGAAGTCTGTTGAAGCTAGCGTTAGCGCTAAGACAGCATCATGAATATTAATGCAAATATTTGGTTTTAAAACTACTAAAGCAGGTTATTTGTGTTTTTGTTACTTTTTTGTTTCAAAATAAATTTTAATTTCTAAATTGTTTGTTCAGTATCAATTTTCAATTTTATTTAAAAATTTTTTCATTGTAAAAACAAATTTTGTTTTAAATATGTTTTTTCAGTTTTAAAATTTAATTTTTGATTTAAAATTTAAACATATATATATATATATATATATATATATATATATATATATATATATATATATATTTTTTTTTTTTTTTTTTTGTTTACATTTTTTTGTTTACATTTTTTTCACGTTCAAATCTTTTTGTTATCATTATTGTTTTTTTCAAATAAACTTTATGGCTGACATGTAGCTCCGTACGCCTCCATTAGTGCTAATGGATGTAATCTGTGGTCTAACCTGTCACTGATTTCATGCTTAGTTCCATTTTCTTTGAAGAATATAGAACTTTATCACAACATAAAGACTTGAAAAGTGAAATTCTATGTGCAAACATGCCGAATGTGAAGATGGAGGCTTTAACCAGCGAAGCGTTTTGTCGCTGGCGACAGCAGAAGCGTCTCCACCTGCATCTGTTCCTGATTAATTAACGCTGCAGTCTGACGGCGTTTCGTTTCTGAAACTCAGACAAATAAAGAAAAACCCGTCGCCTCATCCTGAGCGTGTGAAGAGTCGCTCCAAGGATCAGGAGCTCCGGCTTTCTGAAGGGTAACAAGGTGGTACGCTGACAGCCTCTCTCACACACACACACACACACACACACACACACACACACACACACACACATACACACACACACACACACACACACGGCGTGATTCTTGTGGGAATCTCTGATTGGCTGCTGCGAGCATGCTGGGTTCCCGTGGCGATAGTAACCGAGCGATAACACCAGCCATCTGACCCTCTTAATGTCTGTGTGCGTCGCCATCTGCGCTGCAGCTCAGGAGGGGAAGCAACACGCTGAACAGTGATTAAAGGAGGGAGAGAGAGAGAGAGAGAGGGAGGGAACATGAAGGTGTCTCCAGTGCTAACACTTTGAGGAACAGGAGGTTCTCCAAATATTTCTCTTCCTGCTCTTCGTCGCCGTTATAGTTTAAAATCCTCCAGATCTCGTCTCTGAGGTCTGGAGAGAATAAAATCCTCCAAACTCTCGTTGGTCAGGCGGGCAGATTTGTGCTGACTCGGCAGTTCTGCGTGAGCGCCGGGCCAGACGGCGGTATCCGCTGTCACCCAACACGGCTAACCGGGCTTTAACCCAAACACAGCCAACAACAACAAACAGCGGCGCTGCCAAAACCCGGCGAGCCGGCTGCCGACTCGGCTGCGACGCTAATCTGATTAGCATGAAGCTGCAGAGACGAGAAAGGATCAATCAGGAAGCTGCCTTCAAAGACCAAACAAGGATCCCAGAGCGGGGAAGACATGGAGGCAAATATGGCTGAAATACGCCGTCTGATGTAAGGCGGCGCAGCTTGGCGCGTTCAGACGCTCCGTCTACCGGCTGACGATCCGGCAGTGATGCTTTCTGTGACTTTACCACATACTTACCTTTGTTTTCAGAACCTTGAAGGAACTTTCCATGAACTTTCAGAATGATTTCCGTAAATTTAAACAATACTTTCTGCCAAACTTGCAGGTCACGTTGAGGTGCTATCGAGGCGTTTTCAAAGAACCTGCAGGTTATTTTCCCTGAAACTGTGAAGTACTTTCATTTATTTTTATGATACTTTCCCTGAACTTGCAGAGTATTTTTGTAGAAATACAGAATAGTTTCCGTAAACATACACATTACATTCTCAGAAGTACACTGTTATTTTCTTTAGACTTCCAGGAAACTTTCCAGAACCTTCAAGGAACTTTTCATGACCTTACAGAGTAATTTATAAGGATACCTTCAAAGAACTTCAAGGCTACGCTCTCTTCAGCTACACTTTCATTCACTTTCCCTGAACTTACTCAGAGGTAAACAGTTATTTTCTCTAAACTTTAAGGATATTTTTCTCGGATGTACTATTATAAAACCAATATGATACTTTCTAACACTTTCCTACAGGCCAGATGCAGAAAAAGTAGTTTTCCATAAGTGTTAGAGACTTTTCATGTTACTGTCCTGAACTTTCTTTGGGTTTTTTTGTACAAGTACATAAAACATCCCTTAACATTATCTTCTCAGAAGAGGACAGTTACTTTATATAAGCTTTAAGGATACTTTCCAGAACTTTCCAAGAGCTAACAGAATAATTATGATAGATTGAAAGAGTATTTTTGCCCAAATTATGACCTGCTTTTGCGGCATTAACGAGATGCTCGCCTTCAAGCTGGAGGCTTGAACTTCAGCTTTTAAAATGTCACAAAAAAGAAAAAGAAACAAAAAATGAATCATCAGGCGTGTTTCCATCTACCGGCTTAACCAATCAACGTGATGTCATCAGATGGCGACGCTACGCGTGACGGTAAGAAACATGAAGAAAAGATGCTGACCAGCAGTTTGGAGCCTCTGGTAAGGCAGAGACCCAGCAGTGGATGGGAGAGTTTCCATTTCTCCGAAAGCTGCTAAGTGAAATTTCATCAACTTTTTCTAAAGCGACACTTCAAGATGAAAACAAACACAAAGAAAAAACACGGCTAACGTCTGTTTAGCTTGAATCAGATCCTGAAACCAACTGGGAGTCACTAAATACCTCCACTGGTCCAGGATTTTCCAGAATATTTAAAAAACTGTCCCTTCAGGAACCGTCAGAATGTCGGCATCTTTTACACGGTGAGAGAAACAAAGACTGAAAATGAATGAGAACTTTATAAATAATGAAGTGATAGAGGTGAAGGCCTGTTGGGTCAGGTGTGTGTGTGTGTGTGTGTGTGTGTGTGTGTGTGTGTGTGTGTGTGTGTGTGTGTGTGTGTGTGTGTGTGTGTGTGTGTGTGTCCTACCTGGCTCTCTGAGCAGCAGCTGGGCCATGGCCTGAGCGCTGCCTGCTGAGTTTTCAGCCACACACTGATAAAATCCTTCGTCTGATTTCACCAAACCCAGAATCTGCAGGTTGGTTCCGTCCTGAAACAGAAAAATAAAATCACGTTTCTTCCCGTCTGTCTTCCGTTTTAAAGCTGCTTCAGTTGTTTCTGCTGATGGAAACTGTGAAGTACTTTCATTTATTTTTATGATACTTTCCCTGAACTTGCAGAGTATTTTGTAGAAATACAGAATAGTTTCCCCAAACATACACATTATGTCTGTTTTTCTCTCCTCCCAAACATTTTTAAACACTCTGACCTTGAAATGATTTGTATTTTTCCTCAGAGCTGAAATTCCTCCAGAGTTTCACATGTTTCTGTTTCCACTAGTTAAAATATTCTTTATGTACGATAAACCTGCAGCTCCACATTTATGGATGGGAAACATAAACCGGGTTTGACACACAGGAAAACTTTGTTTTTGTTTTTAATCAAGTTTGGATTATTTTACAGAAATTAAGTAATGAGTTTTCAAATTTAATTTCATTTCTCTTTATTTTCATGTTTTACAGAAAAATGTAAAAACATTGAATATTCTGTGGATTTTTTTATTTTTGGTATTTGCCCTTTTTATTTGACCTCTTACAAAAATACCAACATAATGTATCAGATTATACAGTAATTTCCTGGTGGATATTAGTCAGTTTGTAGGGAATTTGTATTTTAATATTTTTCTTTATTTTATCCTTTTCATAAAAATACATTAGAGGGAACCAGGAGGGAACCTAGAGGGAACCAGGAGGGAACCTAGAGGGAACCAGGGGGGAACCAGGAGGGAAACAAGAAGGAACCTGGAGGGAACCTAGAAGGAACCTGGAGGGAACCTAGAAGGAACCTGGAGGGAACCAGGAGGAAACCTAGAGGGAACCTGGAGGGAACCAGGAGGGAAACAAGAAGGAACCTGGAGGGAACCTAGAAGGAACCTGGAGGGAACCTAGAGGGAACCTGGAGGGAACCTAGAAGGAACCTGGAGGGAACCAGGGGGGAACCAGGAGGGAACCTGGAGGGAACCTAGAAGGAACCTGGAGGGAACCTAGAAGGAACCTGGAGGGAACCAGGAGGAAACCTAGAGGGAACCTGGAGGGAACCAGGGGGGAACCAGGAGGGAAACAAGAAGGAACCTGGAGGGAACCTAGAAGGAACCTGGAGGGAACCTAGAGGGAACCTGGAGGGAACCTAGAAGGAACCTGGAGGGAACCAGGGGGGAACCAGGAGGGAAACAAGAAGGAACCTGGAGGGAACCTAGAAGGAACCTGGAGGGAACCTGGAGGGAACCTGGAGGGAACCAGGAGGAAACCTGGAGGGAACCTAGAAGGAACCTGGAGGGAACCAGGGGGGAACCAGGAGGGAAACAAGAAGGAACCTAGAGGGAACCAGGAGGAAACCTAGAGGGAACCTAGAAGGAACCTGGAGAGAACCTAGAAGGAACTTGGAGGGAACCTAGAAGGAACCTGGAGGGAACCTAGAAGGAACCTGGAGGGAACCAGGCGGGAACCTAGAAGGAACCTGGAGGGAACCTAGAAGGAACCTGGAGGGAACCAGGAGGGAACCTGGAGGGAACCAGGAGGGAACCTGGAGGGAACCAGGGGGGAACCAGGAGGGAAACAAGAAGGAACCTAGAGGGAACCAGGAGGAAACCTAGAGGGAACCTGGAGGGAACCTACAAGGAACCTAGAGGGAACCTGGAGGGAACCTAGAAGGAACCTAGAGGGAACCTGGAGGGAACCTAGAAGGAACCTGGAGGGAACCTAGAGGGAACCTAGAAGGAACCTGGAGGGAACCTAGAAGGAACCTGGAGGGAACCTAGAAGGAACCTAGAGGGAAACTAGAAGGAACCTAGAGGGAACCTAGAGGGAACCTGGAGGGAACCTAGAAGGAACCTGTAGGGAACCTAGAGGGAACCTAGAAGGAACCTGGAGGGAACCTAGAAGGAACCTGGAGGGAACCAGGAGGGAACCTAGAAGGAATCTAGAGGGAACCAGGAGGAAACCTAGAGGGAACCTGGAGGGAACCTAGAGGGAACTCACTACGATCTGGAAGTAGTCGCTGGGAATGACCTCCTCTCCGTTCTTCATCCAGCGGACGGTCGGCAGAGGGTTCCCCGTCACGGCGCACTCCAGCTCGATGTCGGTCGCCTCGTAGGCGTAGCTGTTGGTCGGGTAGTTCAGGAACTGAGGAGGAACTGCGACAAACAAGCGGCCAATCAGAGGACAGCGTTCACTAACACAAACAAATAAAATGGCTGCCGCGCCAGAGAAGGAGGTAAGGAAGGTTTATTTCTGCTAAAGCTGCTCTTTATTAATATTTTATTGAAACCCGTATAAAAATTAAGCTCCTCTGCTTTTTCCCAGTGCCAACGACAAACAGCCAATCAGGGCCAGGAGGCGGGGCTTAGAGCCTGGAGACAAACCTGCAGTTTCTGTTAAAGTTTCAAAAGTTTTTATTGAAAGAAACTGATTTGGAAAAATTTATTTTGCCTGATTTTGTTATTTATATCGATTATTGTCATTTTCGTCCTTAAAATATAAAAATTTCCACTTAACTTTATATTTCTGTCCGTCTGATGATGTAAATATTAAATGATTGATCATTTGATCAGTTACTTCAGTAGAGTTTTATCAGATTTCCTGGTGGATATTTAAACATGTTACAGTGACGCTGCTCTACTAGGTAATAATGTTCTGTCCTCCTCTGGTTTCAGGAGTTTTCCTTAGCGGACTAAACTTAACATTTCCGTGTTAAACCTGATTTCTCATCAGTTTGATGTAACAATCTGTGATGCAGCAACAGGAGGGGGAGGGGCGAGGCGTTCAGGTGTCACTCGGCTCAGTAGGTTGTAAACAGGGCCGGGTCGGGGCGAAGCGTCACCTCGTTCTGCTCGTGTTGGTGAGAGGAGATGTGAGGCGGCGGCCATTTTTAGCCCCGTCAGGCTGAAGGGCCTCCAGCGGCGGTGCGAGCGTCAAAACCTTCCTGACAGCAACGGGAACGTCTCCCGACTGTCAGCATGTCGCTTCTAAACACGGATCAACACAAGCCGGAGCGCCGCGGGAAACTGGAGCAGCTCTGGTTGTCTGAGCAACAACAACAAGGTTATCATGATTCAGTTAATGCTGCCAGGCTCTGCATTTAAATTACAGACAAACATGACGCAGTTTAACTGCACTATTTACTTTAAGAGGATAAAAATACTACGTTGTTAAAAGTTTCATTCCTCTAAGGAGGAAAATGGTTTTTATTTCCTCCTGATCGACTCATCGTTACAGGAAAACCGTTTATCCGCCGTCATCAGTGGCTATGCTAACTAGCATTAGCATTTATGCACCTCATAGAGGTGATTGACAGCGTTAGGCCCCGCCTCCTGGCTCTGATTGGTTGTCTGTAGTCTGGATGTTTCCTCAGGTCATTATCAACATGCTGACAGAGTCAACTAATATGTAGAAATATATTTTTATTAATCCTGCAGCTTTAAGGGTTAGCTTCATCATGGATGACCTTCGACCTGCTCTGCTCAGCATCTGCATGAGATTTAAGACCAGACTTTGACTAGGACACTTAAAGACCTTAATTTGCTTGATTGGAGCCGTCCAGCGTTCATACAAATCCACATTTTATGTTTTAAAAGTTAAATTAGAAGAAAATAATTCACTGACATTTTATAGCACTGAGAGATTTTCTCTGTTTATGTTCATTGGTGCTGCAGTTATGTCAGATTTACAGATTATTCATATTTTAGTGGGAATCCCTGATTGGTCGACAGCAGAAAACAACCTGAGTGATGTCATTTACACCAACAAGTAAAACATCATAAAGCTGCTGCAGGACCAGGACCAGGACCAGGACCAGAACCAGGACCAGAACCAGAACCAGGACCAGGACCAGGACCAGGACCAGAACCAGGACCAGGACCAGGACCAGGACCAGAACCAGAACCAGGACCAGGACCAGGACCAGGAACCAGGACCAGGACCAGGACCAGGACCAGAACCAGAACCAGAACCAGGACCAGGACCAGGACCAGAACCAGGACCAGAACCAGGACCAGGACCAGAAGCAGGACCAGAACCAGGACCAGGACCAGAACCAGGACCAGGACCAGGACCAGGACCAGGACCAGAACCAGGACCAGAACCAGGACCAGAAGCAGGACCAGAACCAGGACCAGGACCAGAACCAGGACCAGAACCAGGACCAGAAGCAGGACCAGAACCAGGACCAGGACCAGAACCAGGACCAGAACCAGGACCAGGACCAGAACCAGGAACCAGGACCAGAAGCAGGACCAGAACCAGGACCAGAACCAGGACCAGAAGCAGGACCAGAACCAGGACCAGGACCAGAACCAGGACCAGGATCAGGACCAGAACCAGGACCAGAACCAGGACCAGGATCAGGACCAGAACCAGGACCAGGACCAGAACCAGGACCAGAACCAGGACCAGAACCAGGACCAGAAGCAGGACCAGAACCAGGACCAGAACCAGGACCAGAAGCAGGACCAGGACCAGGACCAGGACCAGAACCAGGACCAGAACCAGGACCAGAAGCAGGACCAGAACCAGGACCAGGACCAGAACCAGGACCAGAACCAGGACCAGGACCAGAACCAGGACCAGGAACCAGGACCAGAAGCAGGACCAGAACCAGGACCAGAACCAGGACCAGGACCAGGACCAGAAGCAGGACCAGGACCAGAAGCAGGACCAGAACCAGGATAAGGACCAGGACCAGGACCAGAACCAGGATAAGGACCAGGACCAGGACCAGAACCAGGACCAGGACCAGAACCAGGATAAGGACCAGGACCAGAACCACGAACCAGGAACCAGGACCAGAACCAGGACCAGGACCAGAACCAGAACCAGGACCAGGACCAGGACCAGGAACCAGGACCAGAAGCAGGACCAGGACCAGAACCAGGACCAGAACCAGGACCAGAAGCAGGACCAGAACCAGGACCAGAACCAGGACCAGAACCAGAACCAGGACCAGGACCAGAACCAGGACCAGGACCAGGACCAGAACCAGGACCAGGACCAGAACCAGAACCAGGACCAGAACCAGGAACCAGGACAAGAACCAGAACCAGGACCAGGACCAGAACCAGGACAAGGACCAGGACCAGAAACAGGACCAGGATCAGGACCAGGACCAGAACCAGGACCAGAACCAGGACCAGGACCAGGACCAGAACCAGGACCAGAGCCAGGACCAGAACCAGGACCAGGACCAGAAACAGGACCAGGATCAGGACCAGAACCAGGACCAGAACCAGGACCAGGACCAGGACCAGAACCAGGACCAGGACCAGAACCA
>NW_028263381.1:26600000-26742500 GCF_051168715.1 Poecilia mexicana
CTCTGCTCAGAGATCCTCAGAGGCAAAGAGCGCTCACTCTGATAACATTTACTGACTCTGAGCAGAAACAGTTCATGATCCACTTAGAGGCCCACATCACTGCACCGCCACCACCGTGCCGAACAGAACTAAACTGGGATGAAACTAGAAAAAAGATAAGTGACATAAAATAAAGATTAAATTAATAAAATCAGGAAGATTCAGAAACTTCACCGCCTCAAAGCAGCATTTAAAAAACTAGAAAAGAATTTTATTGAGACAAACAAGCTGATCTGCAAATGAAATTGTTTTTGAGTCTTTCACAAAAAATCAGGAAGAATTTAGAATAAAAATTGGAAAAAGAAACAAGAATAAGATGAGAGTAAAATGAGGATAAAACTGGGACAAATTCAAGAGAAACCAGGAAAAATCTGGATCAAAAAATATAAAATATTAGGCAGAAATCAGGAAAAAAATCAGGAATAAATTTGGAGTAAAGTTGGAAGAAAATCCAGGATTAAATTGAGACTAACAGATGTGGACAGAAGTAAAGATACATTTATGTAAAAGCACCAATAAAGTAAAATGAAGAAAAAAATAAACAGGGAAAATGTATCAGGAGACGAGTCGGGTGGAGAAACAGCAAGAAAATAAAGTTTAACTGGAATTAAAGCGTGAAAACTAAATCAAAAAGATGTTTTGGTCATAAATGAAAGTTAAACTCATGAACAGGAAGTGATGATCTGCTGCCAGCTTTTATAAATATTCACAGCAGGAGTGAAGATTTCCTGCTTCTCTCCCTCGTGACTCCAGAGAGTCTCAATCCTGGATTACTGAGATTACAGGACAAAGGATTGATTTGATTCATCAGCTCCCAGGAGAGGCTTTAAAAAGCTGCAGCAGAGTAAAAAATAATAAAAGATAAAGTAAAAAAGAGCAAAAGCTGCAGCAGCAGAAGATGATTTAATTTGCTGTAAATTTAATTTCTCTTGCTGGTCGAAATTAAAGTTTAATCCAACAGAAAACCAGATTTTCAGCAGAATCAGAACTAAGCTGAGGTTCGGGCTTTGACTAGGCCACTCCAGAAGCATTAAGTTAGCCAAACTAAAACAGGATTGGAAATGTGCTTGAACTAGGCCAGATGAATGAATTAAAATGATTTATGCTTAAAGTCTGTTATTTGCTTCATTTATTTAGTTTTTAATTTGGCTGAAACGGTTCTATGGTGAAGTATTTAGTTTTTAATGTAGATTTGACTTTTGTGTTTAATTTAATGTGTATTAATGATTATGGTCTCATTTGTAAAAAACGATTCATGATGTTTGGACAAACAAATAAACCTAACAGCTGCATCGAACACGGCCAGGTGAACAGGATGTGGTCTGTGACTCATCAGCAGATATTTCTACTCAACGGCTGCAGGTTGACAGAGAATCTGAGATTCGCTCCTCAGACTGAAACTCTGTAGACATAAATGATCCGACTGAAGGTCAGGAAGCTCCTCTCTGCCTCGCTCCGACCCACAGACTGACCCACAGACTGACCAACAGACTGACCCACAGACTGACCAACAGACTGACCCACAGACTGACCCGCTGACCAACCCGCTGACCAACCCACTGACCGACCCACTGACCAACCCGCTGACCAACCCGCTGACCGACTGACCCACAGACTGACCCACAGACTGACCCACAGACTGACCCACAGACTGACCGACAGACCCACTGACCGACCCACTGACCGACCCGCTGACCGACTGACCCACAGACTGACCCACAGACTGACCGACTGACCCACAGACTGACCCACAGACTGACCGACTGACCCACAGACTGACCCACAGACTGACCGACTGACCCACAGACTGACCCGCTGACCGAACCACAGACTGACCCGCTGACCAACCCGCTGACGACCCGCTGACCGACCCGCTGACCGACCCGCTGACCAACCCGCTGACCAACCCGCTGACGACCCGCTGACCGACCCACTGACCAACCCGCTGACCAACCCGCTGACGACCCGCTGACCGACCCGCTGACCGACCCACTGACCAACCCGCTGACCAACCCGCTGACCGACCCACAGACTGACCAACGGACCTCCCTGCTGCTCTGAGCCGGGTCTGTTTGGGGCAGCAGTCTGCAGTTGGCCAGCAGGGGGCGCAGCAGCCTGGCAGCCTCAGATCCATGTGGGATTGTCACGCCGCAGGCGGACAGCAGGAGGCGCTGGGCTCGCTGTCGGGTTGGTACTGTCACCATGAGGCCGAGGCGGACAGGGTTGTGGTACTGTTGGACCAAACGCTGGATTTAGGGCAACAGGTGGCGCTGTGGAGCAGAGCTAATGAAAAACAGCTGAGTTCTCACACAGGAAATGCTCCACATCGGACTTTTACAACAAACCAGTTCTGATCTTTTCACCCTAAAAAATCCAGTTTGTGCCACTTCAATACGTGGAAGTTGATTGGATGTCGGATTTATCCGACTTTTACGTCATTGATGTGAGACGTGCGATAAAACTGCACCAGAAGAAAACAGACAAATAAACCCATCTGTTCTCCTATTGGTGGATTCAAAAGAAGAAGCAGATGAAACACCCAGACAGAGTTTTGATGTCGTTTCCCAAACAGCCAATCAAGGAGCACCATTTATTTTCCTGGGCTCTGATTGGCTGAGCCCCCAAAACCACAGGTATTAGCTAACAGCTAATATGCTAGCTGCTGTGCTAGCGCTAAGACGTTTCCACCGGCATCACGCAGTTCCTCCAGTTTTATGGGATCAATAAATTCATGTAAGATCAACATTTTCTGAAATAATACAGAATAGTGAGTTTAATCTAAATTTTAATGAGATCGTAAGACGAAGGAAAGTCGCTTCAGTCAGTTTATGTTTGGACTTACAGAGTTTGGCGTCTGCAGAATCACGTCTCACATCGATGACGTGGAAAATGACACTTTGGAAACAAATGGATTCATATTTGACTGACTTCTTTTGTCCGTTCAGATGAAAAGTCTGATGTGGGTCACATTTCCCTGCTGCTCCGCAGCGTTTAGGCCACATGCTGGATTTGGACCTCACAGGTTTCTGCTTTCAGCCTCAAGAGTTTTATGTCAATAATTAAGAGCTGAAAAGGCTTGAAGGTCTCTGGTTCCTCATTTCGATAAGCTGGACCGGTCTGACAGGAGTCGGGTCAGGAGAGCAGCTGACTGCTGAGCTCATGCAGGCCTGGTTCTGGTTCCTGGTCCTGGTTCTGGTCCTGGGTCCTGGTTCCTGGTCGTGGTTCCTGGTCGTGGTTCCTGGTTCCTGGTTCCTGGTTCCTGGTCCTGGTTCCTGGTCCTGGTTCCTGGTCCTGGTTCCTGGTTCTGGTCCCTGGTCCTGGTTCCTGGTCCTGGTTCCTGGTCCTGGTCCTGGTTCCTGGTCCTGGTTCCTGGTTCCTGTTTCCTGTTTCCTGGTCCCTGGTCCTGGTTCCTGGTCCTGGTTCCTGGTTCTGGTCCCTGGTCCCTGGTCCTGGTTCCTGGTTCCTGGTCCTGGTTCCTGGTTCTGGTCCCTGGTCCCTGGTCCTGGTTCCTGGTTCCTGGTCCTGGTTCCTGGTTCTGGTCCCTGGTCCCTGGTCCTGGTTCCTGGTTCCTGGTCCTGGTTCCTGGTCCCTGGTCCCTGGTCCTGGTTCCTGGTCCTGGTTCCTGGTTCTGGTTCCTGGTTCCTGTTTCCTGGTCCTGGTTCCTGGTCCTGGTTCCTGGTTCCTGGTTCTGGTCCCTGGTCCTGGTTCCTGGTCCTGGTTCTGGTCCCTGGTCCCTGGTCCTGGTCCCTGGTCCTGGTTCCTGGTCCTGGTTCCTGGTCCTGGTTCCTGGTCCTGGTTCCTGGTTCTGGTCCTGGTTCCTGGTTCCTGGTTCCTGGTTCTGGTCCCTGGTCCTGGTTCCTGGTTCCTGGTCCTGGTTCCTGGTTCTGGTCCCTGGTCCCTGGTCCTGGTTCCTGGTCCTGGTTCCTGGTCCTGGTCCCTGGTCCTGGTTCCTGGTTCCTGGTCCTGGTTCCTGGTTCTGGTTCCTGTTTCCTGGTCCTGGTTCCTGGTTCTGGTCCCTGGTCCTGGTTCCTGGTCCTGGTTCCTGGTTCTGGTCCCTGGTCCCTGGTCCTGGTTCCTGGTCCTGGTCCCTGGTTCCTGGTCCTGGTTCCTGGTCCTGGTTCCTGGTCCTGGTTCCTGGTTCCTGGTCCTGGTTCCTGGTCCTGGTCCTGGTTCCTGGTCCTGGTTCCTGGTTCCTGGTCCTGGTTCCTGGTCCTGGTTCCTGGTCCTGGTTCCTGGTCCTGGTTCCTGGTTCCTGGTCCTGGTTCCTGGTCCTGGTTCCTGGTCCTGGTTCCTGGTCCTGGTTCCTGTCCCTCTGCTGTTACCAGAGGATCTGGAGTCGAGCGCCGGCGTTTCAGAGGAACGCTGACGGCGGCGGGGAATGACGGATAGCGGAGCTGCTGAGTCAGACCGCCTCAGATTTCATTAACCCGCTAACAGGAACCGGCTAATGAGGCGGGATGAGCTCATTACCACGGAAACAACACACACATTTATTATCCTAATCATGCAATGATGGCCGACGCCCCGCGGAGTCGCAGCGCACACATCTCCATACATCAGCGTCGCCGTGGCGATCTGCAGACGTCTCTGTTTGGTGGAGAAACGGACGGGAACGCCTCGGGTTTCATTCACAGACGAGGGAAACGGAGATGGAGGAAAGCTGGAGGCCCGTTATGACGACATGAACGCTGATATGTCAAATTAAAACAATATTTAAATGGATGGATCACACAGTCTGTTTATCGAAACCCCACAGGGACCTGCAGCACATTTACTCACTTTCTCAGACTTTGATTCTCCTCTCCAAACTTCCAGAGTTCATTAAAGCAGACGCGGCTGCATGATGATAACATCAGTTTTTGTGCCGTAGAGGATAAATTCAGCTGAGGACAAACTGAAAGCAGCCGAAGGACAAAAGCTTCAACATGGTGAGCAGTTTGGTCTGAATCCGGCTGGTTCTTAGTTTTACAGCAGCTTGTGTTTCTGCATGAACTCAGATTACAGTAAACCCGGCCGGTTCTGACCCGGACCAGGCGGTTACAGCCTGTCTACTGGTCACAGCAAGTCCAGTTTAAGACTTTTTAAGACTTTTTAATGCCACCTGGACAGAAGACACCATGAGTCTGGGAGGATCCTCAGAGTTACAGCAGAGAAAAACGAAACTCTCTGGACTCTGTGCAGCTTCGTCTCGTTACAGCGAGATGAAAAAGTTTCACCAAAAACATCTCAGCTGCAGCGAGAAAACACAGATTACCTCTGTTTGTAAAACTCTGTGTCTTCTCAACCCGTTTCTTCTGCAACAGAAACGAGTCGACAAAAAACGAAGTCCAGCCACAAGTCTGGACCTTCACCTGATGGCTGCAAAAGAGCTAACTGGCTAACTGGCTTCTTTGCATCTAAAAGGAATGCTAGCTAGTGGTTTTGTGTCCATAAAGACAGAGCTAGCTTGTTTTAAAGTTAGCCTAACTAGCTTACCAACCAGCTAACATAACTAACGGTGAGTTTATAATAGTTTTCTGCAGGGACAGTTAGGCCAGTTAAAATATAGTTAGCCTGACTGGGATTAATGTATTTAAGGCCAAATTACTTTTTTATTTTTTCAATGTCTTAAAATTAAGACATCTTATTGTCCTAATGTTAAGACTTAAGGACAGATGTGATCCCAGACTTTGTCTTTTTCCGTTTTTCTTTAGTAAGTTATGTAGACAAAGACGCAACGAGACCCAGTGAAACGCAGCAGGACTCAGTCAGACGTAGTGAGATGCAGCAGGACTCAGTGAGACAATGTGAGAAGCTGTGAGATGCAGCGGGACGCAGTGAGACGCAGTGAGATGCAGCAGGACGCAGTGAGACGCTGTGGGACGCAGTGAGACGCTGTGGGACGCAGTGAGATGCAGCAGGACGCAGTGATATGCAGCAGGATGCAGTGAGACGCAGTGAAACGCAGCAGGACTCAGTGAGACGTAGTGAGATGCAGCAGGACGCAGTGAGACGATGTGAGAAGCTGTGAGATGCAGCAGGACGCAGTGAGACGATGTGGGACGCAGTGAGACGCAGCAGGACGCAGTGAGACGCTGTGAGATGCAGCAGGACGCAGTGAGACGCTGTGAGAAGCTGTGAGATGCAGCAGGACTCAGTGATATGCAGTGAGATGCAGCAGGACGCTGTGGGACGCAGCAGGACACAGTGAGACGCAGTGAGATGCAGCAGGACGCAGTGAGACGCTGTGGGACACAGTGAGACGCAGTGAGACGCAGCAGGACGCTGTGAGACGCTGTGAGATGCAGCAGGACTCAGTGAGACGCAGTGAGACGCTGTCCCAGCTGGGAGCGGCGCCTGTAGGTGATTCTGCCATCAGTTTTGCTCCTCAGTGAACAAACAGCAGCTGCTTCTGTTTGCTCTGAGCTCTCAGAGCAAACATGGCCGCCTCTCATTACGGCGGCAGATGGAAATCCGATGGCGCTCCCAGGAATCACGTCCCAAAGCTTCATTACCGGCAGAACGACGCCTCCGTGCAGGAGAGCAAGGTCACAGAGGAAAGCCGACGAGGAATCAGAGCTAAGTATCGTAAAAAAATGAAATATAGATGGAATGTTGCTCTGAATGCAGCAGGAGAACAGATGTGCTGTCGGCAACAATTTGTGTTTTCATTTATGAAGTGAAGCTTCTTCCACAGATTCTGACGCTGCCGACTGTTTCCTCCTGTCTACTGCCTCAGATTGAAGCTGGAAACAAGCAGAGCGCAGCGTCATGCTGTGGGCCTGAGCGTCATGCTGTGGGCCTGAGCGTCATGCTGTGGGCCTGAGCGTCATGCTGTGGGCCTGAGCGTCATGCTGTGGGCCTGAGCGTCATGCTGTGGGCCTGAGCGTCATGCTGTGGGCCTGAGCGTCATGCTGCGGGCCTGAGCGTCATGCTGTGGGCCTGAGCGTCATGCTGTGGGCCTGAGCGTCATGCTGTGGGCCTGAGCGTCATGCTGTGGGCCTGAGCGTCATGCTGTGGGCCTGAGCGTCATGCTGCGGGCCACGGCGTCATGCTGTTCTGTTCATCCCGGTTCTGTTGGTGCCGTTTGGTTCTGGTTGACCCGGTTGGAGAACTTTTCATTCGTGGTTCTTTTGGTTCTGCTCGCCTCACCTTGGACGCTGAGTTCTGCCTGCGCCGTGATGTTCTGGTTCTTGTTGGAGGCCGTGCAGCTGTAGGCGCCGGAGTCGTCGTCAGTGACGGTTCTGATGATCAGGTTGCTGCCTGCGAGCAGCGAGAACTTCTTGTTCCTGACAGATCAACGAGAATCATTGACCAACATTAGAACCGTTTCCACAGAGCAGCTAAACTCAGTACTATAGCATGATTATTAGCAGCTAGATAGCGGCTAGTTAGCGGCTAGTTAGCGGTAGCCTCATCTGCTTCAAGTCACAAATGAAGTCAAGACTCAAAGACAGAAAGTCTCATGAGTAAAATAAACTACATGGAATACAGGAACAACTGATTCTGACCAAATTTGCGACATTTTTAAACTGAATCAGGTTTTAATTTTCAGACGGTTTTCAGTCTTCATTAGGAAGAACAGACTCTGTTAACCTGATTCACAGATTCTGTTCAAGCCAACAGCTTTTCATCCAAACATGTAAAACCCTGATGGGTGAAGATTAAAATCTGTCCCCAGACGTTGAAGTTAGAGGAATTTCTCATGTCAAAGTTTGTTTGTCCACCAGCTGCAGGATCCAGACTGAAAAGTTCAACGTTTCCTGAACTTTGTTCTGGATTCTGTTTTTAACCAACCGGACTGGAGGCAGATTTATCTTTACCTTCTGGATTGTTCTCACTTCATCGTTCATCTGCTAATAAATAATCAGGTTCTGGTTCTGCAGAGCTGGAACATCTTCACTGAGCTGAACGTCATTCAGACTGTAAACTTCTGACTCTTCTGTTAGAAACCAAACAGGAATGTATTTCTCATCCTGCAGTCGAGCTGCAGATGTTTTATTTTCTCTCCCTGTCAGCAGAGCGACTCCAGAAACCAGAAACACCCACCAGCTCTGGATGACTTCCTCTCCTCTCCGCCACTGGATGCTGGGAGTCGGATATCCGGAGGCGGAACATTCCAGCACAGCGTCTGTTCCCAGGAGGGCCGTTACTCGGGACGGACGCTGGAGGAACTGCAGGTTCCTGCTGAGCCCAGGCTCTGAAACGGAGAGAGGAGGAGGAGGATTTACTAATTTACTCAGTTTCCTTGAGTTTAATGTATTTATTGTAATATTATCAGAATAATGGTTGTTTCTGAACACAAACAACAAATTCTCTTTTTACAACAGAAGAAAGTTGAATTAGTGCCGTCGGTGAAGTGACTCAGCAGCGCCGCCCTGCAGGTTAGAGGCTAAACAGTTTGTGTCCAGCATGTGTGGGGTCTGCAGAAACGCTGGCTGCCCCTCCGATGGTTAAGGTCTCAGTTATTATGTTAAACCAGAATATTAGCAGAGAAATGGGAGATTTCTGTCCATCAGCTTCTCAGTCAGAAGAGAAAACATTTAGTTTTCAGCAGCTGTAAGATCTGATGGGTATGAAAAGTTCTGGAGCCAGGAAACGATTCCTGCTGCTTTGATCTGAGCGTCGTGTTGAAGGCTGAGCAGGTTTCTGTCCTGCTTCCTGCTGAAGGTTTCATGTTTCATTAAAATCGTATAAAGGTTTGAGATTCTGATCAGATTGTGGAGAACATTCGGATCGTCCAGGTGCTGGGATTACTCTGGTTACTCTGGTTACTATGGCTACTCTGGTTACTATGGTTACTATGGTTACTCTGATTATTCTGGTTACTATGGTTACTATGGCTACTCTGGTTACTATGGCTACTCTGGTTACTCTGGTTACTCTGGTTACTATGGCTACTCTGGTTACTATGGTTACTATGGTTATTCTGGTTACTATGGTTACTCTGGTTACTCTGGTTATTCTGGTTACTATGGTTACTCTGGTTACTCTGGTTATTCTGGTTATTCTGGTTACTATGGTTACTATGGTTACTCTAGTTATTCTGGTTACTCTGGTTACTCTGGTTACTCTGATTATTCTGGTTACTATGGTTACTATGGTTACTCTGGTTACTCTGGTTATTCTGGTTACTCTGGTTACTCTGATTATTCTGGTTACTATGGTTACTATGGTTACTCTGGTTATTCTGGTTACTCTGGTTACTCTGATTATTCAGGTTACTCTGGTTACCCTGGTTACTATGGTTACTCTGGTTATTCTGGTTACTATGGTTACTCTGATTATTCTGGTTACTCTGGTTACCCTGGTTACCCTGGTTACCCTGGTTACTATGGTTACTCTGGTTATTCTGGTTACTATGGTTACTCTGATTATTCTGGTTACTATGGTTACTCTGGTTACTCTGGTTATTCTGGTTACTCTGGTTACCCTGGTTACCCTGGTTACCCTGGTTACTATGGTTACTCTGGTTATTCTGGTTACTATGGTTACTCTGATTATTCTGGTTACTATGGTTACTCTGGTTACTATGGTTATTCTGGTTACTATGGTTACTCTGGTTATTGATCTTCAGTCTGATCGGATCTCTGTGTGATACAGAACTCCGCCTCCCATCCTGAACATTCGTTACGTCTCTAAACGGGCCGGCCGTGGCGCCGAGTAGAACCCGCCCAACACTACAGAACCGCAGAGGTCCAAATGAAAAGAACCCTCTGGAGGAAACCTGGGTCGGTGTTTTCTACCTGGCAGAACTTGGAGTTCGGCGTCCGTCCCGGTCCTGGTGCTGCCCGGGTTGTCGGCCAGGCAGCGGTACGTCGCCGAGTCCGGCGGCTGGACCCGGCTCACCTGCAGCGACCCGGACGGCAGAACCGCCAGCCGGGACTCGGGCTGGAAGCTGAGCGGCAGGTCCTCCCGGTTCTTCTGCCAGCGGATGACGGGCCTCGGGTCACCGGAGACCTCGCAGCGCAGCAGGGCGGTATCGCCCAGGAAGGACGAGACCGACTCGGTCGGGACGACCACCCTCAACGGACCTGGAGACAGACAGAACCGGTAAGTTCTAGAAAGTATCCTGCTGGTTCCTCTGTGGTTCCCTGAAAGTTCTGAACCGTTCCGGATCTCTTTAAGTTCCCCAAAGTTTTCCACAGGTTAACGGACCCGGACGGCAGAACCTTTAGCTCCTGTAAGGAATCCTGTAAAGTTCTGGAAAGGACCAGCAGGTTCCACAGAAAGTCGCTTCAGAAAGCAACCTGAAGTTTCAGAAAAACTCTAAAAGGTACCATGAACGTTTTGTAGAGTTCCCTCTAAGGTCCAGTCCTGCCTGCGGTGGGAAGAACCTACTAAGGTTCTGAAGTTGACCTTTAAATATTGGACGGTTCCCTCTAAGGTCCAGACGGTCAGTTTTTCAACGCTGACACAAAGTTGTCTTGGTACTTTCTGTCCTCTGGTCTCTGACTTGCTTGGTAGATTTTCTCCAGATTTCCTCTCTGCCTTCCCTGAAGTTCTGATCCCAAACCGGGCCAGGAACCCGAGCTGCTGCCGGCTGTTTCTGAATATTTCTGCCACTTCTGATAATATTCTGCTGTTTGTAGCAGCGGCTGCTGGAGAACGCGTCCAACAGGTTGGGACATTACTCAGCAACCTTTTCATTTCTGAATTATTTCATGACGAAGCGCCAAACGCCTGACAGGCTAACGGAGGTTTTAATGAGTATCCGACACCTGAACCCTGAAAATAAGCTAAATCTGCATCATCATGATTTATGGAACAAACTGGAGCACAGACGTCCACTACTGTGGTCACAGGACCGGGAACTTGGTGAGTTTAAGGTTTTCATTTAAAGGTGGGTCATTATGCTTGAACATGTTAGGATCGGTCCACACAAAACACGTTTGTTACATTTTTATCACAAAAGTCATTTTTAGATAATAAGATTAGGGTTCTGTCCCTTTAAATCCAAATAATCTGCTGTTGGCCACGCCCCCAAACTCAGCGATGACACTCCGATGAGAAAATGTCTGCAAACAGTGCAGTTATATAATGATATATTGAAAAGCAGAAGTGGAGCCTCCAGTACAACCATCCTGAATGCAGCAAGAGGTTTCTGAATGGAAAGTCAACAACCAAACACTTGTCTTTTCCAACAGCCATTGTACAGAGCATACAACAGTAAAACCAGCTCACCAAATGTCCTGGAGCTCTGATTGGGTTGCTAGGTAACGGGTGGAACTCTGCTGTGGTTGCTAGGTAACGGGAGGAACTCTGCTGTGGTTGCTAGGTAACGGGAGGAACTCTGCTGTGGTTGCTAGGTAACAGTTTGAGGGATGGTGTCTGCTGAATTGTGACATGTTTTAATATATTTTTGGAGCAGCTCATTTTCCAGACACCAAAAAAACAAAACAAATTTATTGCCATGAAACAAACTGGATGTTTTTTAAGTACTTGCACTGCAAAAACACAAAATCTTAAATTTCTAGAGCAAATAATTTAGTACAGTTGAAATAAGGTAAAAATTGTTTACAAGTACATTTTCAGCAATAAATGTGAGTTTATTTTAAGTGAATAATTTGTTAATATTGATGAATCAGTTCCACTGGCAGATGAATTCACTCATAAAACATTTCTCCCTTGTTGAAATAATCTGCCAATGAAACTCTTACTTTTTACTTTTTCATCAATATTCAGGAGTTTTTGGCTGAAAATAAGCTGCTACTGTAAAGTTACTTGTAAGTTAGTTTTGTCTCATTTCAAGGGAACCAGAAACGAGACAAAATATACTTGGTAAGGTTTTGTGTTCTTTGCAGCGTCGGCAGCTTTTAGAGCAGTAGAGAATTACAAAAATGTGAATTTGGCACAAAAGGTCGACTCTAATGCATGAAGTAGGAGCTGCAGCTGCACTGAGCCACAGAAAGCTGCAGCTTTAACCTGCAGAGCCATGAACGGGCCGGCAGCAGCGCCGGTTCCCCGGGTCAGAACCAGGCGGATAACAAAGGCAGAGCTGGAGCGAGGAGCAGCAGGTGTGGAGGCCAGAACACAGGCCGGGTCGGACCGGGTCGGAGCGGGTCGGACTCCCAGATGAAACCGGACAGCAGCAGCGTGGGCGGAGTCCAGCCGCGCCGACAGCTGGCCTCGCTCGGCTCATTTCATGTCAACACGCGTCTCCAGGTAGATTAATCCGAGCGCCGGGACTTTAATGAAAGCTGTTTATTTTCTTCTCCGTGTTGCTGTGAGATTTAAAGCAGGATGAAGTGATTGAATCAGATCTGATGAAAAAAACCAGCAGACGAAGCGACTGCATTTAATGGAAAATGAAATCTGACAGGCTTCCCATTTATCCAGGCTGCTCCATCAAAATGAGTTCCTGGCAAACAAAATGTGTCTGCTATCTGCAAGCAGCTACTTTACAACCAAAGCAGGACTCGCAGAAAATGTCACGACTACCAGGAAGCATGATTAGAAAAGATGACTAAGGGGTACAACGTTTTGCTGCTTATTATTCTATTAAATTATTTATTAAATGTCTGTTTTTTTTCATCTAATCTTCTTTTAGATGCTCCCTGCAGGCGTTCCTGACATCCACCAGCCCTCTGCCTCCCTCATCACATGCAGGAACCTCCTCTCCTCCCTGCCAGCTCCATCTTCACTGGAAACTGCTGATAGTTATTGTGTCTTATTAACGTTTTTCTTCCCTTTCCATTTTTCTGTTGCACAAACTTGATTCGGAAACAACTATTAGTGCTTTAACTCTCATTTCTACTTTTCTTTTTGGCAGCAACACAAAACACAGGCTGTACTTTAAAGCTTGGAAAGTTTCAGAGAAGTTTTAGCAAAGAAACTTCCAGAAGTTCAGGGAAAATCATGCACAAGTCGTAGATATTAACACGCTGCCGTTAACTGAGGTTATAACTATGATTAGATACGCAGATGATACAGCGCTCTACTTCACAACGGCACCAGATAACACGAAACCCGTCCAAGACAAAACTGAAGCTATTAAAGACAAACGATCTACAGTAAGTTATTACAGCTGGAATCTGGGTTTGGACATTCAGAGTCACATAAAGACGGTTATAAAATCAGCCTTCTGTCACCTAAAGAACATTTCAGGAAACTTTAAAGATCTGCTGCTGTTGGATCAACCTCCCAGACCTCTGATCTGCAGAACCAAAACCAAACATCCAGAAAACTGCAAAACAGCCGAAACGCCGAGTTCCTTTAGAACAATTTGTTTAGAGCTGCCTTTGATTAATAACTTCAAATTCAGTCACCGTTTTCCCTGACTTTGCTTTTGTAAATTGTGTTTTTGATTATTTCCTGTTTTATTTTCCTTCTAATCATGTAAACATGTTTATAAACATAAACTTTCCTTTCCTTGTAGAAATAAAACTTCAGGTTCACTGCAGGATTCATTCTTCACCCAATAAGTTTCAGAAAGTTACTTTAACTAAATAATCTGCTGCTGTCGCTCTTATTAATGAGATTTTAAACCTCTATTAATTTTAACATTTAATGAAAATAAAAAGTGCCTAATAACTCCTGGAATGTCAGTTTTTATAGGAGTAACTTTTAAAGTTCCCACTGAGTTTCAGGAATGAAAACTACAGAAGCCTGGAAGTTTCAGTGAGTGTTTCTAAAAATGAAACCTGAACCTGAAGGCGGGCACAGTAAAACTAAAATATTAAAACATGTTCGTTTCCATCTACAGCCTGATGTTCAGATCAATCATTAAAAAAAGTTTTTTTCTGTGATTATGGCATAAAAATGAACAGAAAGAAATTTAATTTCAAAGTTTAAGTAGTTTGTCCCAACAGAGACTCCGTCCTAAAGTGAATGATTTAACTGGAATAAATGTTACAGCGTTCAATTTGTACGTTCCTAATTATGTAAAGCGCTCATTAACAAAAAGTGGAGTTCATTCATTTATTATAACTTTTTCTAAACTTTGTCAAACAAAACAGATTATATAAGAAAAGCGAAGCAGCTGGGAGCAGAAACCACCGGAGTGTCGGAGCGCTGATCAAACAGAGACGCTGAATTATTAATGCAGCTTCTGCACTTAAAAACATAATTTATGAACATAATCTGGTGTCCTAATTTATTGCACAGAAGAACATTTCCACCATTTTATTCTAATCCAGACGTAACTACAACCACTGAGGCAATAAAGATGATGTAACCAAATAGTTTACATATTTATAATGTGATTTTCCTTAAAGGGTAAATCTGTTAAATATTTCTATTAGGATTAAGCACAAGCCAAATCCTTGCAGATATTTCTAATTAAATTAATAAATGTATTTAGGAGTTAAATTGTATTAATTTAAAAACTGAAAATCCAACAGAAAAAGCAGAAACTCAACTAAATGTATATTTATATCATTTTTATCTAAAGTCTGCAGTGATTTTATTAACTTAATGACTTAAAGCTCAATAAGTTATTAACTGTCTTTACCATCACAAAAATTAAACCAGGATCATTTTAAGATCCGAACTAAACCAGCAGCTGATTCACAAAATTATTCTGATTAAAATAAAAGTTTCTGCTTACAGCCCAACATTTCTAAAATAGTTTCTAAATCAAAGTTAAAAATGTCAATTCAATACAAAGAATAAAGAACATTATAATAAAACAGGTTGTGTTTCTAACGTTAACAGTAAACTGCTGCTTTCTTCCAGACCTCTGTTGTTACAGCCAGCTAGCTGCTGCTAACAGCGCTAGCAAGAATATATGCTAAACCCACGATTAAAATGTTTTCCATAAAACACAGAACTGAGACAAAACAGATGGTAAAACATGGAAAAACACAGAATAACAGTTTATATTTTCAATGTAGTTTCTGGCATCTGCTGTTACTGCTGACAGTTAGCTGCTAACAGAGCTACTGATGCTACTGACTTATTAGACTACAAATAAAGTGAAATACAGGAATGAATATGTATATTTAAAGTTAAAACACTAAGATTAAAATACACATCAAACCAGTACGAAATATACTATAATAAAACCTTTATTTAATTTTATACACTAAATCTTTACTTATTTAGCAAGCTAGCAGCTAGCCACACCTAATGTTGCAACCAATAGGCAGGGTGTTTGCATGTGTCATGAATGCAGCACAATCTTATTCCATTTTGTGTATTTAAACTAAAATACAATACGTTTTGAAAAGAATAATAAAAACTCAATTTCTTCAATTCTTCACTAAACCAGTCTGTTTAGCAAGCTAGCAGCTAGCCGCTTACATAACTAACAGTGCAATCAAGAAGCAGGATAAAGAAATATACACTATTACACTTCAAGAGAAAAGAAATATAGAGAGAAATATTTGTAAATTTTCCACTAAATTATTGCCTTCACGTTACTGGCAGGCTAGCTGTTAGCATAGCTAACGGTGCTATTAGCTAGCAGGTTCTGTTTAGTAACAACATGGTTTGCTATATAAAGTTAGTCAGAAATAATTCCCTATGTACATTTCAATATAATTATATCTGATTAGCTGCTGTAACATGGTTTTATATGGCAGGAGGTTTTTATTCGGGTTTTGTTGTGGCCCTGTGAGGCCATTTTCCTGCTGGTCTGAATCAGTTCCTGCTTCCTGTGTCCCACCTTGACAGATTCAATCTGTGAAGCTGAACTCTGAACAGGCTGCCGTCTCCTGCTGCAGAGACAAATCAGAAGAGCCCAGGGATCCGTCGGCCGCACCAAGGTCGCTGGCAGCGCGCCGTCTCTGACATCATCTCATATGTGAGGCGACGGGAACGCTGATGTAAATTATCTAGTTGAGCCGCTGTCGGTTCGTGTGTGGATCACCCGGTGCCTGCAGCAGCCGCTCACGGAGGAGCCAGGCTGTGGAGTCGTCACCAAACTCGCTTCAAGTCTCATCAGCAAACTTTAGATTTGATTAACTTAGCAAGCAGCGGCTCCAGGTCCGTGTTTCTGTAGCTTTACAGCAACGTTTCTCAAACTTATTCAGGCTGATGATCATTTAACTGATCTGGTGTTTTGATTATTCTGTGATCCTCAAACTCTTCCTCCAATTAGCTGGTTTCTGTTTTACCTTAGTTCAGTCACTCTCAGTGTTTCCAGCTGAGTTTGTTTCTAGTCTCTAATTATGTTTCCTACTTATTTTTTAGTGTTAATTTCCTAGTCTGTTGTTTACTCTCCCTCACCCTCTGGGCCACTTTCTCTCTCTCTCCCCTCAGACCCGTTAGCCAACCAGCTAACAGGCTGCCACCCGTTAGCCAACCAGCTAACAGGCTGCGACCCGTTAGCCAACCAGCTAACAGGCTGCCACCCGTTAGCCAACCAGCTAACAGGCTGCGACCCGTTAGCCAACCAGCTAACAGGCTGTGGCCCGTTAGCCAACCAGCTAACAGGCTGCGACCCGTTAGCCAACCAGCTAACAGGCTGCCACCCCTTAGCCAACCAGCTAACAGGCTGCGGCCCGTTAGCCAATCAGCTACCAGGCTGCAGGTCTTTTGTTTCACCTCTCAGTATTTAAACCCTCCTGCTCTCTTCCTTTCTGGTTCTTCCAGTTAAATCTTTCTTTGCTGTCCTTTTCCTCTGGATTCCTGTTTTTGATTCGCCTCTGGCTCCCTGTGTTCCCAGAGGGTTTTTTTAATCATTTTTTCATTAAGATATTCATCACCAGCTCTCCGCTTCTCACACATCATGTCATTATTCTGTTTAACAAACACTTAGCATGAAGTCAACCTGGCATTAGCATCTTAATCCAATGTGAAATGAAAATATCAGCTTCTTATTGAATAAACTACTAATTGGTAAAGGTAGAAATGTGTGCTGACAGCATGCTATTGTAATCAAAACTAAAGTTCTGTAATCCAACCTCAGAAACTGAAAAATGACGTGAATTCCTTTTGGTGTTTTTTTTACATCGGTATCTCCAGGTTTTCTTCTGAGCGACCCGTATTGTTTTTATACATCATTCCTTGGTCAGCTGAGCACTTTGAGCTCATGTTAGAGTTAACAACCGTTTGTTTACATGCAGTGCCTTGCTGACCACCAGGGGGCCCCACAATTTGAGCTCCACTGTGTTTAAAAAGAAAGCAGCCAGAAGCTGTTCTGCTTCGGATGAACTTAGTTTGCATCTTTGTTTATCTTTATTAAACGGCTCAAAACGACTCGGGTAATAAGATGGAAATCCCGGCCAGCAGGCAGCGGCGTTACAGGGATTTGTGGGAAGGTTTTTCCTCCTGCTTTACCTTGGGACCAATTATTATCCACGTCTGGTGGTCAAGCCACACTCTCCTCGCCGCCATTAAGCAGGATTTGTCCGAATCCTCCGAGTCGACTGCTAATTAGCAACCTGCTGGACTGAAAGCTGGTTTCCGTCCAACACCAGGCAGTACATTCAGGAACTTAACGAGGACAGTTTTTAAGGCCAAGACTTTGAGCTTTAGCACAACATGAACAAGTTGTTATTGAGTTAGACTGAAAGCAGTTTGCACAGAAGGAAAGGAGGTCATGGCGGGAAAATAACAGCTGCAGTCGATCTGGTTCGGAGGAAAAACTCCCAAAAAATGGCTACATATTTTAAATGAATGCAGATTTATAAATAAAATGCTCCAGCTGAGACTAGCAGGAGTATTTTCAAACCTTTGAACTTGTTTACATTTGAAACCGCAACCCTTTTGGTATTTCATTGGGATTTACATGAAAAAACACACAACTGTGAAGACGAAGAAGCAAAATTCATGGTTTTACAAACGAGGAACGTAAGATGTTCTGTAGGCGTTTTCCCACCTGACAGTCCAGTAAATTTGGTTCTACTGGACCCAGAACATCTGCTCCACCTCCAGCTGCTCTGAGTCAAACCAACCTGTTCCCCTCCTGGCCTGTGGGGGCGCTGCACCAAGAACCACTGAAGGAAACGACACAAAAACCTCTGAAGACACTGAGAGCAACTTCCTTCTTCACCAGATGGAAACAAGATGGAGGCGTCAGATTTTAGCGGTTGGAGGATTTCTCTTTAGGCTAAAGACCAGGAGCCATTTCTGCTGCTAGTGCTAGGCTAACATGTTAGCTTTGGTTGGATTTACCCAGAATGCCCTACGCTGTAGTCCACTTCCTGGTTTTGGAGAGGTCTACAGTAGAATATGCATTCCAAACCAGAGTTCACTTCAACCAAACTGAGAATGAGGTTTGTAGGTGAACCAGAGTTCACTTTTTGGTCCAATTACGTATTCACACCTGCCCGAACGAACCGGACCTTCCAGGCAAGTGGACCGGAGTTGGGTTAAAGCGGACCGGAGTCGGGTTAAAGCGGACCAGAGTCGGGTTAAAGCGGACCGGAGTCGGGTTAAAGCGGACCGGAGTCGGGTTAAAGCGGACCGGAGTCGTGCTGGTGGGAATGATGCAGCCTTTGAGAATCATAGAAAACAACCAGAATCATGGAGTCTGAGGAACACAGCATCCTCACAATGAAACATGGTGGAGGAAGGATCATGCTGTGGGACCAGGAAGCTAGCTGCAGTTGGTTGAAGGTTAATGGAGGTAAATCTTGAAGGAAACCACCCGACAGCCAGGATGCTTTACATCAAATCACACTGACAGATGAGTGGCCTAGTCAAAGTCCAGACCGAAATCCAGAAGATCTGAAAATTGATTGCAGAGGCTTGCATCCGGATCTGGTTCTAGAAAGTTCTGAACCAGAAGAAGCTGGAAGTAAATGTAGCCCACACTTTTCAGATTTTACTTTTCAGATTTTACTTTGACAGCGCCGCCGTCGCTCCATCTGGCGGCGTCTCCAAACGTTCGTCATGTTTCCGTTTCATCCTGTAAGCGAGGAAGCTTCCACTCCTCGGTTCTGGTTCTGTTCTGCTCGGTCTTATCTCCTGTCTGGGTTTCTCTGAGCCTTCAGAGTTTCTAATTAATTCACAGTTTACGCTCCGTTCTGGGCGCAGAGGCTCCACCACGCCAACAGACTGCTAATTGAATTTTTAAGCCTCTCTTGTTAATTAGCATTTTGCCTTGTAATGTGTGTGACGTGAATGTCATTTAGGAACAACTAATTTGTGTTTAAGCATGCCTGTGTGTGTGTGTGTGTGTGTGCGTGCGTGTGCCTGTATGTGTGTGTGTGTGTGTGTGTGCGCGTGCGTGTGCCTGTATGTGTGTGTGTGTGTGTGTGTGTGTGTGTGTGTGTGTGTGTGTGTGTGTGTGTGTGTGTGCGTGCGTGTGCCTGTATGTGTGTGTGTGTGTGTGTATGTGTGTGTGTGTGTGTGTGTGTGTGTGCGTGCGTGTGCCTGTATGTGTGTGTGTGTGTGTGTATGTGTGTGTGTGTGTGTGTGTGTGTGTGTGTGTGTGCGTGCGTGTGCCTGTATGTGTGTGTGTGTGTGCGTGTGTGTATGTGTGTGTGTGTGTGTGTGTGTGTGTGTGTGTGTGTGTGTGTGTGTGTTTGAACATTTTACATGCTTTTTGAGGCTCATTTACAGAAACTGTGGCCTCGCCTGCAGTGTTTCTTTTTAATGAGAGCAGTCACACAAACACACTTTGAAATCAAAACTAAAGTTATTATTTTTTTAAAAGTCATACAATATCTTCTAACAGCTTTAGTTATTAAACAGCTTCTGATCACGACACAGCTTCACCTGCAGCCTTGAAACGTTTCTTCTTCTGTGGTTTTGCTCCACAGGCCGTTAGCCAGCCATGTTTAATTGAAGCGTCGCTCCAGAGAGCGAACATACAAGCAGCAGATGAATCAGAGTGGGTCGGGTCCAAATGTTTGTTCTGATGGGAAGCCGAGCTGCAAACGGCATCATCTTTACTCCTAATGTCAGATAATAAGCCGAGTAAATATTAAAAGTCTTTCTGGGTTTAGAGCATGAACAGCTTCTCTCTGGGTAAAAACATGACTGATGGAAAAGTCTGCAGCTGCAGAGGCCACGCCCCCTAAAAGAGGTGAAAAGTTCTACTAAAGTAGGCGGAGTCAACACAAGGGGGCGTGGCCTAGTGTGGCTGTGGCTAAATTTAGCAACTTCAGTTTTAAGAAAGCAACAAGCGACAAATCTCCCAAACTTTTTCAGTGTTGTTAGAAACTTTTATGGATCGCTTTGAGGGTTTCTGCAGGTTTCAGCTACTCACATTTAAGACTTTTTTAGTCCATCATGAAAGAAATGTACTAAACAAAATCACATATTTTACGTCGCAGAGCCAAGTTATCGTGTGGATTTGCAGCAGAAATGATCCAGTGGCGAAGACGAACGTCGTCCAGCTAACTGGCGATAAGTTACATTTACCAATGAGAGACTAGAAGAACGACAGGGGTTTATTAGCCGCTAGTTAGCATTAGCCTCAACCGCCTCAATGAAATCAAGATGTCTGCATGCGGCTCAAACTTTTGCCTGACAGAAAAGATCCACAAGATTACAAGATACAACGTTAAATAGTTCTGTCACGACAAAATTTAAGACATAAAACTGAAATATTTAAGGCCAGCTCACATTTTTAAAATGAATTCAAGACATTTAAAAGTCTTTACAGTAAATTTAAGACTTTTTAAGCTCTGCGTCATCAACCGCCTGCAGTCAGGTCCAGTCCGCTCCGTGTTCACATCGCTAATCAATCACACTGAGAAACGCTACAATGCTAGCAACGCTAACTGGTCCACCTCCTGACTCACCACCAGGGGGCGTGGCTGAGTGAGATGGCTCTACAGCCCAACCTAAACATCAACTACTGGAAAATCAAACTGCAGTACCACTGCTCAACACAAAGAGGGCAGCACTGAGAGGGTTTTAGGACAAATACGGCTGAATTAAACAGATTTACAGGAAAACGTCACAATTTGAACCAAACATAAAGACAGAAACCGTAAGAACCGACTTCTGCTCAGCTGCAGAAATGAAAACGTAGATTTGGGATTTATTTACTCTTTGACCTCAGTCGACCTCTTGACCATTTTCTGAGCAACTTTCACCAACAAGCAGTGAGAAAGCTCAGCAATATCAACATTTCCAACCTTCGTTTCTACAAATCACATTTTTCTAACTTCCTGTTCTGTGGTAGCTAATCGAAGCAGAACGACTGAGAAAAGAAAAGAAAAGAAAAGAAAAGAAAAGAAAAGAAAAGAAAAGAAAGGTTCCTCTGTTGTCCGTCAGTCAGAATCCCAGTGTCTTCCTAAATCCAGGAGATTATCTCCGCCTCAGCGTGGAGACAGGAGGATGTACAGTGGAAGATTAGAGGAACATCACAGATTATATTAAAATACGCGCTGTAATAACGTAACGCTTCGAAATCTAATTTTCCAAGATTACTGTCCGCCTCATCTGCTGCTCAGACAGGCTCTGCGTCGGAAAACATTCCTGCTGGAAATAAACGGATTGATGTGAACCTGCAGAGGTAAAAAGTTTGGGGATTATTCCTCACACCTGCTCCAGATGTTCGCTAACGTTAGCCGAACCACAGAGATGCTCTTAAGCCGCCGCCTCTGTCTGTTAATGCGCTGCATAAACGGTATTGATCTGAAGCCACAGAGCACTTTGTAAATTACATTACAGGTGAGTTACTTCAGCTCTATTAAATGAATATGAGCGGAGAAGCAGAGCGAGGATGTTAAGCAGCAGAACTACCAAGGGCGGGTCAAGGTGTGGCGAGGATCTACGGAAACATCCGGAGAAGTTTAAACCTTCAGCTGTCCAGCAATGCAATGCTTCAGCCAAAACTGGAACCAGAAACACCGCTTAGCACAGACACTCCCGTAGGGTGGATTGTTTTAACAAAGGCCACTAGAAAATTCAAAATGGTGGAAATTTGTCAAGATGGCCGCCATTGTCAAAGAAAATTGTTTTTTGCACTAAAATCTGCAATTAGTTAAAATGTTGGTGTCAATGGAGACCATAGAAATTACATCTAATTTTCCTTTTTCTAGAAGACATTTTTCAAAATGGCTGCCATGGCAGCCATTTTGAAATAGGCAGCAGTTAAGTCCAGTGTTGTGGACAGCTAACAAAAGGCAGGTTCACTAACCGCTAATTCACTACACAAGAATCTTAGCGCTGCTAACACTAAAATGCTAACTACATAAAATTAGCTATGCTAACATTTAACAGCTAAACATAAAAAAATTAGCAGAAGATAACACTAAACATAAACGCCTCAAGAATTAGGGAAAGCTAACGCTAAATATAATAAAGTTAGCAGAAGCTAATGCTAACCATTTTGAGACATTGTGTCCCTCCGGCTGACGACTGGTGAGAAACTCCCTGACAGCAAACTCCTCAGTTTCTGGTTTTGCTACATATGATGTCATAAAATTTGTCCAAATCACAGAAATGGGGAAAATTTTACGGCAATAATTGGCTTTAAAAAGTAAAAAATGGCGGCCATGTTGGAAAACATGGCCCTGACATCCATGAGGCTAATGTGAAATAAACACATTAAAGGTTAGCATGTTGCTGCAGCAACATGCTAACTGTCTCATCAGACCGTCTCATCAGACTAATAACGATTAAAAATGGCGGCGCGTTTTCTCACCGGCCACTGTGACCTTGGCCGTCCGGCTGACGATGCTCCCCAGTCCGTCCAGCGTGGCGAGGCATTGGTACTCCCCTTCGTCGGGCCGGTGGTGCCGGGAGTGCACCACGTTCTGCACCGTCAGCGTGCCGTTCTCCAGCTGCCGGCGCCGCTCGTCCACCACCGCGCTCAGCAGGACGCCGTCTTTACGCCACGTGATGGAGACGGGGCCTGCCGCCGCCGAGCCCGCCTGGGCCTGGCAGTCCAGCCGCAGCGCCCCGCCCCGCACCGTTACCGTGTCCTGGGGCTCCACGGTGAAGGCCAGGTCCACAAAGCCGGGGCTGGGCGAGGAGGAAGACGAAGGAGCGTCGGAGGCTGGAGGAGAGGAAGAGGAGTCGGTCATTTCATCCAGAGACGATCTGACCAATAAAACCACTGACCGCTGGGAGCCATGTTGTTTCCAACATCACAGCCAAACAAACCCAAACCCATGCAGACCAGCCTGTAAACAAACACCAAGAAGCAGAGAAAGGAACCATACTTTGACTAGACTGTTCCTCCAATCAGCAGAAATGAGCAGAAACAAGAACTCAGTAATTATTATTAATGTTCTGGAAATGATTAAGCAAAAAATTTTTATGTGTTAAATTAGTTTGGAGGACAAAAACAACAGAAGCTAAGGCTAAAAAGCTAAAACAACTCTGTACTTAGTGGAAGCTAATGCTAAAGGGCTAGCAACAATTCAATTATATCTGCCTTTGAAAAACTACAAAAATCAAGCACCAAATTAATTCTGAATTAATTTTCATGTTCGCCGAGACCATTAGATATTAGATTTATATCCGTGTTTTATTTACTTCCTGTGTTTCTCATTTAAATAAAGTTATTGGGGGAAAAAGAGAGAATGTGAGAAGAAACTGAACTGCTGCGTAAACTTTCTATTGACCCTTCAAAATAAGAGCATTTGAAAAGTTCTCTGCAATCAACAACCAAAACCTTAACACAGATGGATTTAACTTTATTCAACTGAATGTTTACAAAACAGCCAAAAAACTTTAGGGGGAGCTAAGAATGCTAAATGTTTTCAAAGACAGAAAGTATGCTAAACTGAAAATTAGCTCTGCTATTAGCGCGTTAGCAGACGTGTGCCATCTCTGGTCCATGACCTTTGACCGTCTTCTAGGTGCTACAGTAATTTACTCCAACGGCGTTTAATGTCCGACCGTCCAGAACCCGACCAGAACCGTTTATCTTTTAAACGTTACTTCCTGCTCCGTCTGGACTCATCGGTTCGCCGGAGGCCAGCCGACGCGCTGTGACGCCTCGGCAGGCCGCAGATCAACATAAATGATGTAATTATTGGACTTCTGAAGGCCAACCGGTCCGGTCTGATCCGGTCCGACCGGCGCTGGTACCGCTAAATATTTCCTCACATTCGTTCTGCCTTTAATGTTTGGAGGCTTTGAAGTAAAAACTCTGCAGGTTTGTTGTTTTTAAACAGAATCCTTCATTTTTCCGGTTCTGCCGAGTTTCACTCCGGCATCCCGACCCAGACGCTCCGCAGGTCCGTAACTCGTCGTTCCTCTCAGATCGGGGCCTCCTGAGCCTCTCCTTTGTTTCATGATGTGTTTTTGTCGCTTAACGCCGAGTGAAGCGGCGCCGCAGCCTTTGATGTCGTCGCTGCTAAAAGGCCTTTCATCGTGATCAGAGAGCCGGTTTGCTCAGCGTCGGCGGCGTTCCCTGGAAAGACTGAGAGGAGGAAGGGAACGACCGCATCATGACGCGACTGGGAGATAGACGCCATCTTTAAAGATGGAGGGAGGGGAGGGAACAGGTCGCGTCTGCTGGATCCACCTTTGACCCCCTTTAAACATAAACTTCACAATGTTTTTTATTTACTATTCAATAATTATTACATTTATTTAGCATAAATGCTAACTCACTGTCTGATTTTATATGGAGTTCTGTCACGGAAAATTAAATATTACGACTTTATCACATAATCCTCTTGATTGTAAGAAAATATGTAATATTAATAATATTAATCACATCAAATTTAATTCTATTACCACAGCTCTTAAAGTTTTTTGCATGCTGGACTAAGCTAGCTAAAGCAGCCAATCAGAGCGCCCCCTGGCGGCCACTAGGTGTGTAACAGATTTCTGCGTCGGCAGAGCTGAACAGTCGAGCGCTTAGCGCCGCGCAGCAGGACCGTCAGACTGAAAACAGGAAAACAGAGCAAATATCCACCAAAACGTTTATAGAAAAATACAGGAAACCTCTGAGTTTCAAAAGGTAAAAATTTGCAAGAAATAAGCTCAGAAATTTTTTTTTAGATTAATTTGGTATTTTATTTAAAAAAGGTAGAAAATTTACAACAAAAAAATCTAAGAAAATTTCAAGAAATTTTTTTGGAAATTTCTGAGTTTGGAAAGTTAAAAATCTTTAAGTTTTGAAAATTTTCTAAAATCCAAAACTTTTGTTCCAACATTTTTCTAGTAAATTTTCAAATTTCTAAAACTCTGAAATGTTCTCTTTTTTCCAGATAATTTCTCAGATTAATCTAAAAATTAGCAAATTTTGAAACTCTGAAATTTCCTAATTTTTTGTAGGAATTTTCTTTAATTTTTTGCTGTAAATGTATTAATTGTTTTGGCCCTAATAGGCTGCCATATGCAGATAGTAAAGCAGCTAAAGTGGAATATTTTCCATATTTTGAAATGTTGATTGTGAGTTTGAGCAGCGGGTTTTTTATTTTGCAAGGCATTATGGGAGAACCCAGGAGAACAATATTAAACAGCAGGTCTGCAGGTTCAGAGCGCCGCTATAAATCACCTCAGCGTCCAATCAGGTGTCCCTCCTTCGCTCTTCATCCCTCCTTCCTCTCTCCTCTTCCTCCTCTCTTTTCCTTCATGGTTTCCTCCTTATTGATCCCCCCTCCCTCTCTATCAGTAAATCACTTTCCTGACAGCTCAATCTGTATTCACTTCCACCGCTCACACACAGAGACACACACACAGAGACACACACACACACACACACACACACACACACACACACACACACACACACACACAGCTGGGCAGCGTGCCCTTGTACTCTTCGTCCTGCAGTTTGATGCTATCAGTCTCTGTCGCCGTTTCTTCATATTTCATCTGAAACATTGAGCTGCTCTTCACTTCATGTTTGAAGACAAATCTTTTCTGTTACTGCTTTGGTTTTATTTTTTATTTTTTTGCAGCCCTTCTGAATATTTTAGGGACTTTAGGGGAAAAAAGCAGAATGATTTTCTGGAAAATGTCTGGTTTAGCTGCTCGGTTCCTGGATTTCTGAGGGAGTTTTCACATTTTCTGGTTCAGCCGTCTTTTAAAGACGAGAAATTTGTGGAAAAGTTTAATATTTTTTTGTCCCACATTCCTGAAACAAACCTCATATTATATGGATCAAGCCTTTAGTTATTGTAATATTGATGAATATGATTCACAGAGAATGAAAACCGTCTCAGAAAATATAAATATCATGACAAAGCATTCTTAGAAAATTGAGTGGAAGGAAAAAGTGCACCAGCTGAAGCTGAATCAAGAGTCAACAAGGCACATTAGATATTAGCTTCGGTTTTAGCAATAAAACAGTTTCCACTGTGTGTATTAATGCATATTTACATATATTTGCTGTTTGAATTTATTAACATATGGAGCTATGAGCCATTTTGAAGGAAATCTAAAGATTTCCTCTAAACAGGCGGCTATTATTTAGCTTCCTAACAGCTCTGAAACTAAACAATGTTTAAATTAATACTAAATGTTTACCCTGAAGCTAAATGTTTACCCTGAAGTTAAATGTTTACCCTGAAGTTAAATGTTTACCCTGAAGTTAAATGTTTACCCTGCAGCTAAATGTTTACCCTGAAGCTAAATGTTTACCCTGAAGCTAAATGTTTACCCTGAAGTTAAATGTTTACCCTGCAGCTAAATGTTTACCCTGCAGCTACATGTTTACCCTGAAGCTAAATGTTTACCCTGAAGCTAAATGTTTACCCTGAAGCTAAATGTTTACTCTGAAGCTAAATGTTTACCCTGAAGCTAAATGTTTACCCTGAAGCTAAATGTTTATCTTTAAGCTAAATGCTTACCCTGAAGTTAAATGTTTACCCTGAAGTTAAATGTTTACCCTGAAGCTAAATGTTTACTCTGAAGCTAAATGTTTACCCTGAAGCTAAATGTTTACCCTGAAGCTAAATGTTTATCTTTAAGCTAAATGCTTACCCTGAAGCTAAATGTTTACCCTGAAGTTAAATGTTTACCCTGAAGCTAAATGTTTACCCTGAAGCTAAATGTTTACCCTGAAGCTAAATGTTTATCTTTAAGCTAAATGTTTACCCTGAAGCTAAATGTTTACCCTGAAGCTAAATGTTTATCTTTAAGCTAAATGCTTACCCTGAAGCTAAATGTTTACCCTGAAGCTAAATGTTTATCTTTAAGCTAAATGTTTACCCTGAAGCTAAATGTTTACCCTGAAGCTAAATGTTTATCTTTAAGCTAAATGTTTACCCTGAAGCTAAATGTTTATCTTTAAGCTAAATGCTTACCCTGAAGCTAAATGTTTACCCTGAAGCTAAATGTTTATCTTTAAGCTAGAGGTGGCAGCTACATGTTTAGCTTGTTAAACCAGTAGTTGAATGAACGATCCCTGTTGTTTTCTCTGATGTCAGACTAAGTAACTCGTTTATTTCCATTAAAAGGTGACAGTGTTCAGGTTTGTCCTCCATTTTTAAATCATTTTTCTTGTTTCATCGTTCGTTTCCTCCTGCTGAGCGAACCGCAGACTGGCTCTGAGATGAAGGAGGAAGATGAAACCTGGCAGCAGCAGGACGGCTCAGCGTTTAATATTCAGCAGCTGTAGCAACAAGCAGGAATGAAACAATGGGCCGGTCCTGCCAACAGAACCCTGCAGCATTTAACAGCAGCCCGAACACGGCCGGATCAGAACGCTGCTGATCGGGTCGGCACGGCAACGCCGCTTAAATCCAGAGTTTAACTGGTGAGAGGCGGCGACAGGGAGGTGGACGGTGGCCAAGACAACACACACACACACACACACACACACACACACATACACACACTAATAGACACACACACACACACACACATACACACACACTAAGACACACACACACTATAATACACACACGCTAACACACACACGCTAACACACACACATACCAACAGACACACACACACTAACGATGGTCGCCTCCATTACGACTCTGGAGACGAGCCAGAAACGGGATTAAACACCACACAGCTGCTGCCTGGAGGAACAGGACCAGGATGGACCAGGATGGACCAGGATGGACCAGGATGGACCAGGATGGACCCAAATGGACCAGGATGGACCAGGATGGACCAGGATGGACCAGGATGGACCCAAATGGACCAGGATGGACCAGGATAGACCAGGATGGACCAGGATGGACCAGGATGGACCCAAATGGACCAGGATGGACCAGGATGGACCCAAATGGACCAGGATGGACCAGGATGGACCCAAATGGACCAGGATGGACCCAAATGGACCAGGATGGACCAGGATGGACCAGGATGGACCCAAATGGACCAGGATGGACCAGGATGGACCAGGATGGACCCAAATGGACCAGGATGGACTAGGATGGACCCAAATGGACCCAAATGGACCAGGATGGACCCAAATGGACCAGGATGGACCAGGATGGACCAGGATGGACCCAAATGGACCAGGATGGACCAGGATGGACCCAAATGGACCAGGATGGACCAGGATGGACCCAAATGGACCAGGATGGACCAGGATGGACCCAAATGGACCAGGATGGACCAGGATGGACCAGGATGGACCCAAATGGACCAGGATGGACCAGGATGGACCCAAATGGACCAGGATGGACCAGGATGGACCCAAATGGACCAGGATGGACCCAAATGGACCAGGATGGACCAGGATGGACCGGGATGGACCAGGATGGACCAGGATGGACCAGGATAGACCAGGATGGACCCAAATGGACCAGGATAGACCAGGATGGACCGGGATGGACCAGGATGGACCCAAATGGACCAGGATGGACCAGGATAGACCGGGATGGACCAGGATGGACCAGGATGGACCCAAATGGACCAGGATAGACCAGGATGGACCGGGATGGACCAGGATGGACCCAAATGGACCAGGATGGACCAGGATAGACCGGGATGGACCAGGATAGACCAGGATGGACCCAAATGGACCAGGATGGACCAGGATAGACCGGGATGGACCAGGATGGACCCAAATGGACCAGGATGGACCAGGATGGACCCAAATGGACCAGGATGGACCAGGATAGACCGGGATGGACCAGGATGGACCCAAATGGACCAGGATGGACCCAAATGGACCAGGATGGACCGGGATGGACCCAAATGGACCAGGATAGACCAGGATGGACCGGGATGGACCAGGATGGACCCAAATGGACCAGGATGGACCAGGATAGACCGGGATGGACCAGGATGGACCAGGATGGACCCAAATGGACCAGGATGGACCAGGATAGACCGGGATGGACCAGGATGGACCCAAATGGACCAGGATGGACCAGGATAGACCGGGATGGACCAGGATGGACCCAAATGGACCAGGATGGACCAGGATAGACCGGGATGGACCAGGATGGACCAGGATAGACCAGGATGGACCGGGATGGACCAGGATGGACCCAAATGGACCAGGATGGACCAGGATAGACCGGGATGGACCAGGATGGACCAGGATGGACCCAAATGGACCAGGATGGACCAGGATAGACCGGGATGGACCAGGATGGACCCAAATGGACCAGGATGGACCAGGATGGACCCAAATGGACCAGGATGGACCAGGATAGACCGGGATGGACCAGGATGGACCCAAATGGACCAGGATGGACCCAAATGGACCAGGATGGACCGGGATGGACCAGGATGAACCAGGATGGACCGGGATGGACCAGGATGGACCCAAATGGACCAGGATGGACCGTTAAAACGGACCTCAGAGGAAGGATGGAGTCAGTTATTACAGACAGAAACCAGAGATAAAATCTGGTCTGGACCTTCAGAGACACATAAAGACGGTTACAAATTCAGCCTCCTGTCAGAACATTTCATCCAAACCTGATCATCATTTCTCTGTTCATCTTCCTCAACATCCCCGTTGTTTCTGTGCTTCTATATCTACTGGAATATTGATTATATTGATTTTATTTATTTATTTGCACTGCCTTCCAGAGTTGATATTTCTTAAAATTTGTTGTGTTTTCTCTCAGTGACAGTAAAATAAACCTGATTCTGATTCTTTACAGTCGCTGCGTTTCCATTAGACATAAAATTGTACAACTTGTGAAACGCCAAAGAAGACGACAGGAAGTGTCAGGAGAACGACAGTTTGTAGTTTTTTGTTTTTTCTGAGCTCTCACAGCATCACAGTTCAAACAAACCTGATTCATTGCAACGACAACAATTTCCTCTAAACGACACTTATGTAGCTGCTCCAAAGGAGGCAGGGCTTGTTGCTCCAACGCCTGAATGAAACGCCGACGTCTCCTCTGATTGGCTGACAGATGATGAATATTCATGTTTTTAATTACTTATTTTGTATTCACTTCTTATTTAATGGAAACACCCTCACTGTGAAATCATGATTTTTCCACATTAGCAGAATAAAGACAAAGTTCTGCTCACATTTAAAACTCAGCCACTGCAACATAAAGACGGTTACAAAGTCGGCCTTCCGTCACCTGAAGATCATTTCCAGGAGTCATTAAAGACCTTCTGCTGTTGCCATAGCAACCTTCCAGAACTCTCAGGTCTTCTGGTTCCGCTCTGGATCAGAACCAGAACCAGACCTGGAGAAGCAGCTTTCAGCTTCTATGCTCCACAGATCTGGACCAGCAGAAACAGAGTCAGCTGGTTTTGACCAGCAGTGACACTGATCAACACGTCTGATGTGAATTTGTTGGTGATTCTGATGATGTTTGACCAAATATAATGAATTTTTGCCTGACTTATAACTGATGCCTTGTCGGTACCAGTCCAGTTGGGTTTGGACCGGTCCCGTCAAAGCCAACTTGTCCCGGTGAGTTTGTGTTTCTGTTCTCTCCGTTTCTCCTCCTCTGATGTTTCCGCCAGTCGTCCTCAATTAGCCCGGCCCGGCTCAGCCCGCTGTGTTAGCTGCTAATTACTCTGAGTGTGTGAACACTTGTCAATCCCAGCCCATTTCTTTCTGTTGTGTAAATTAAATTAACTCCACTGGCTGTTTACACACAGCAATAATTAAACGCAACGTCAGCGCTTCTGATGTGGAGCTCAGAGGGGGACGTGGGGAATCCATCAGACGAGTCGGATCCGCTTCCGTCTGCGTCACCTGCACAGCGGTCAGATCAGTTATGGTGACAAAAAGTCACCAGAGGACCTGAAACGTCACTTAATGAAGCAAAAAGGTTGCTAAGTTGGCAATGTTGCCATTAACATGTTTTATGTTTTGCTTCTAACATGTTGTGTAAAGCTGCTCGCTTGCTGGAGGCGCGCCACACCGCCCCCTAGAGTCTAGGAGAATATTGGCTATAGTGGGCTTTAATTAGCCTTTTCTATTAACTCCAATAATATTAACTGCACTAATTAATTATTAGATTATTATTATTTATGGTTCATTAGCCCTTCAAACTGCATCCTACAGTAACTATTAGCTGTATGTTTTAACTGGATTTCTGTTTATTCCTCCCTCTAGTTGCTGTTTTGTAACAAAGTCACTGGATTTGTTGCTGGTGTTTTCTGTCAGGCATTATCCTGGCCACCCTACAGAGGAGCCTCATTTCAGATCATCTTATTAACATTTTTTCTGCTCTGTTAAGTCTCTGTTTTTTTACCTTTGTGTGAATCTGCAGGCTTCCTTCAGCCTGAATTTCACCACTTTACACAATAAAAGGTGAGAGTTGGAGGAGGAAATGATCATTTTCAAACCTTTTCCAGCTGAAACATTTTGATTTTGAGTTCGTTTCGTCTAAATTATATTTAAACCGATTCAGATTCAGTTAAAGGAGATATTTTTATGTTTTTGTTCCAGGCTCTGTTTAACCACTCAGGAGACAAATTAAAGTAATTTTCTCATTTTAGCAAGGTGGAGAACTGAAGAGATGGAAATTCATGAATTAAATATTTTCACACACACACACACACACACACACACACACACACACACACACACACACACACACACACACACACACACACAGAGCCGGGACGTCGGATCCCCAGAGAAAACCTGATCATGTTCCTTGGTTAAAACCCCAATAAGCATCCGGTCGGCACTTTGTTACCGGAGACCTTTACTGCTGTCACACACAATTACCAGAGGGTCAACAGCGGGCCAATTATACACACACACACACACACGCACACACACAGCGTATAGTTGGGAGGAGGGAGCAGCTGTCATAACAGAGCCACCAGGCCGGTTTGGGATGACAGCGGCTCTGCGGAGCGGTGGGAGGGGAATATCTGTCAGGATGATCGTCCTGGTTCACGCCGGGTTCATTTCGCTGCTTCTGCTTTATGAACCGACACTTTAAAAAAAAAAAAAGGAAATTTATGAATAAAAAACATCCTGGAACCAGAGCCGGACCAAACCTTTTGGAGGCCCTGAGCAGATTTGTTTTCAGGGAACCGAATACGAGATCCTTCAGTGTTCCTAAGCTAGCACTTGTAACGTAGCTGCTAGCATTAGCATAATTTATAGCTAGCTTACATCGTAACATAGCTGCTAGCATTAGCATCATCTATACCTAGCTTACATCGTAACATAGCTGCTAGCATTAGCATCATCTATAGCTAGCTTACATCGTAACATAGCTGCTAGCATTAGCATCATCTATAGCTAGCTTACATCGTAACATAGCTGCTAGCATTAGCATCATCTATAGCTAGCTTACATCGTAACATAGCTGCTAGCATTAGCATCATCTATAGCTAGCTTACATCGTACCAGCGTTGCCTTCCTTGGATTTTTAAATGCAGAGTAGTGTTTAATTATTTTAATTATTATTTTAACTGTTAAATACTAAATTTACAGTAAACAGGTTAATAAGTTTGATGCCTTATTAACCAGATTAACCACTATTCACATTTTTTACACTATTTGTGTAAAAAATAATTGTTTTTCCATGTGAGCACAATGCTGCAGTGCAGAATCAACAGTTTTCATTTATCTGGCTTCTCTAGATAAAAAAAGGTTCATATCGAAATTTGCACCAATGGTGGATGTAATGTTCAAATTTGTAACCTCTAACTAGATTTTGTTGTATAATTGGAAATAAATCCAGGCATTAAGGGGTTAATGTCTGCTTGTAAAGTGTAATGTAAAGTGGATTAAACTGAGCAGAACCGCTCCGGTCCTGTTCCTGCCGTTTGGATCCGATCAGGACTAAAAGCTGCAGCCTGAAGCAGAGAGGCTTCGGCTTAGAGTCGGTGTTTTCAGAGGAATGAACTGGAAGCTGTGGGAAGAATGGGAAGATAATGGGAGGATAATGGGAGGCAGTGGGAGTGATCCCAGTAATCCCCTCTCCCTCTCTCTGCTTTCATCTTCAGGCTTTTTGTCTTTAAACACTTAAAAAAGGAGCGAAGACGATTTTAAACCTGATTATATAAAACCCAGCGGGAGCAGAAATCCTCATTTCACAAAATGTTTCAGCTTCTGAACATTATTTATGTTTGGTTTTTAAATGATTCACAGAAAAAAGTCTGGTTTTAAAAAGTATTTACACCCTTTTATTGGTGAGAAGCCGATAAATTTTATGAATAAAAACATCTGAAAAGTGTGGCATGCATTTGTATTTAACCCCAAACAAATCATCCATGGTAAAGCATGGTGGTGGCAGCATCATGCTGAGGAGAAGATGGGTGGAGCTAAATCCAAGAAGAAAACCTGCAGAGTTAGGAGTAGAATGGCCTAGTCAAAGTCCAGACCTAGAAGAATAAAGAGCAAAATGGTTCAGTCTGCAGCAGTTTGAGGCTGATGGAGGCACCAGACGAACAGCAGAGGATGGGGTTAAAAATAAAAGCACCCCACACTTTTCAGATTTTGATCAGCTATGAATCTCTTTTCTTCCAGTTCAGTTTTGCTCTGGGTCCATCTAAAGTTGATCGATCTTATTGATCGACTAACTATTGATTCATAAGCCACCATTTTCTTGAGTTTTCTTTAGAATGAAAACTTTAAACAGTCGTTCCACAAGACGGAGGGCAGAATTTCTCATAATACACTAAATAAAAAAACAACTATATTTTATGTTCATTTGTTGCACTGACTGACAGACAGAACCTTGTTTACTCACATTATTAAACTTTCATATATTTACAAAACAAAACAGGTTGGAAAATAAAAGACAAAAAGAAAAAGAAAATATTTTATCCAAACAGAGAAACTTAAGGATTCATGTCAGCAGAAACTCTGATGGGTGTCAGAGATCCTGCAGGTCCAAACGTCTGGGCCGATTCTTCTGGACCCGACCGGAACCAGAACCAGAAGGAAAACTAGTCAGCCAGGTACCATCCCAGTAAGGCCTTCCTGCCTCCGGCGACCAGAAACAGGATCCCAGCCTACCTCCAACTGGTGCCGTGTGTGTGTGTGTGTGTGTGTGTGTGTGTGTGTGTGTGTGTATCGATCTGCTGCTGTGTGTGTTCTGTGCGCTTCGACCCGTTTGGATTTAATGAGGATGAATGTAAAACGTAACGATTTGACCTTATTTGCTCACAACAAACAGGAGTCGCCATGGAAACGGGAAGCTGCTGAGTCGCTGCTCACATCAATCATTTATGGAGATTCATGCTGACAGCAGGCAACACACTGCAGCAACGTGCAGCAACATGCAGCAACGTGCTGCAGAGTTACCAGAAGTTTGTTCACTGAGAAACAATTATTAATAAACCCTAAAAGAGAAATAAATGAACAGATGGATGGATGGGTCTATTCCAATCTGGAAAATGATACATTTTCCCAAATTTTCCAGAAGAGGAGTTTTGCTCTCAGCAGCAACAAAACATGAGAAGGTCCAGAAGAAGAAAGTTCCAGTTGGAATCCATCAACAGTCGCATGTTTCTCAGTCAGTCGCATGTTTCTGAGTCAGTCGCATGTTTCTCTGCTGCCATGTTTCTTCATGATGAGAAGCGCTGACTCAGCAGAGAGCTGCAGAAAGCAGTTTTGGTTCTTCGCCAGGAGCTGAATAAAAACGAGACGAATTTCTTAGTCAGTCGCATGTTTCTGAGTCAGTCGCATGTTTCTCAGTCAGTCGCATGTTTCTCTGAGTCAGTCGCATGTTTCTCTGAGTCAGACGCATGTTTCTTAGTCAGTCGCATGTTTCTTAGTCAGTCGCATGTTTCTTAGTCGCATGTTTCTGAGTCAGTCGCATGTTTCTGAGTCAGTCGCATGTTTCTGAGTCAGTCGCATGTTTCTGAGTCAGTCGCATGTTTCTCTGAGTCAGTCGCATGTTTCTCTGAGTCAGACGCATGTTTCTTAGTCAGTCGCATGTTTCTCAGTCAGTCGCATGTTTCTTAGTCGCATGTTTCTGAGTCAGTCGCATGTTTCTTAGTCAGTCGCATATTTCTTAGTCAGTCGCATGTTTCTTAGTCAGTCGCATGTTTCTGAGTCAGTCGCATGTTTCTTAGTCAGACGCATGTTTCTGAGTCAGTCGCATGTTTCTTAGTCAGTCGCATATTTCTTAGTCAGTCGCATGTTTCTGAGTCAGTCGCATGTTTCTTAGTCAGTCGCATATTTCTTAGTCAGTCGCATGTTTCTGAGTCAGTCGCATGTTTCTTAGTCAGTCGCATGTTTCTCTGAGTCAGTCGCATGTTTCTTAGTCAGTCGCATGTTTCTGAGTCAGTCGCATGTTTCTTAGTCAGTCGCATGTTTCTCTGAGTCAGTCGCATGTTTCTTAGTCAGTCGCATATTTCTTAGTCAGTCGCATGTTTCTGAGTCAGTCGCATGTTTCTTAGTCAGACGCATGTTTCTGAGTCAGTCGCATGTTTCTTAGTCAGTCGCATATTTCTTAGTCAGTCGCATGTTTCTGAGTCAGTCGCATGTTTCTTAGTCAGTCGCATGTTTCTCTGAGTCAGTCGCATGTTTCTTAGTCAGTCGCATGTTTCTGAGTCAGTCGCATGTTTCTTAGTCAGTCGCATATTTCTCTGAGTCAGTCGCATGTTTCTCTGAGTCAGACGCATGTTTCTCTGAGTCAGTCGCATGTTTCTGAGTCAGTCGCATGTTTCTCTGAGTCAGTCGCATGTTTCTCTGAGTCAGTCGCATGTTTCTCTGAGTCAGTCGCATGTTTCTGAGTCAGTCGCATGTTTCTCTGAGTCAGTCGCATGTTTCTCTGAGTCAGACGCATGTTTCTTAGTCAGTCGCATGTTTCTCAGTCAGTCGCATGTTTCTTAGTCGCATGTTTCTGAGTCAGTCGCATGTTTCTTAGTCAGTCGCATATTTCTTAGTCAGTCGCATGTTTCTTAGTCAGTCGCATGTTTCTGAGTCAGTCGCATGTTTCTTAGTCAGACGCATGTTTCTGAGTCAGTCGCATGTTTCTTAGTCAGTCGCATATTTCTTAGTCAGTCGCATGTTTCTGAGTCAGTCGCATGTTTCTTAGTCAGTCGCATATTTCTTAGTCAGTCGCATGTTTCTGAGTCAGTCGCATGTTTCTTAGTCAGTCGCATGTTTCTCTGAGTCAGTCGCATGTTTCTTAGTCAGTCGCATGTTTCTGAGTCAGTCGCATGTTTCTTAGTCAGTCGCATGTTTCTCTGAGTCAGTCGCATGTTTCTTAGTCAGTCGCATATTTCTTAGTCAGTCGCATGTTTCTGAGTCAGTCGCATGTTTCTTAGTCAGACGCATGTTTCTGAGTCAGTCGCATGTTTCTTAGTCAGTCGCATATTTCTTAGTCAGTCGCATGTTTCTGAGTCAGTCGCATGTTTCTTAGTCAGTCGCATGTTTCTCTGAGTCAGTCGCATGTTTCTTAGTCAGTCGCATGTTTCTGAGTCAGTCGCATGTTTCTTAGTCAGTCGCATATTTCTTAGTCAGTCGCATGTTTCTGAGTCAGTCGCATGTTTCTTAGTCAGTCGCATGTTTCTCTGAGTCAGTCGCATGTTTCTTAGTCTGTCGCATGTTTCTTAGTCAGTCGCATGTTTCTCAGTCAGTCGCATGTTTCTTAGTCAGTCGCATATTTCTCTGAGTCAGTCGCATGTTTCTCTGAGTCAGTCGCATGTTTCTTAGTCAGTCGCATATTTCTTAGTCAGTCGCATATTTCTCTGAGTCAGTCGCATGTTTCTCTGAGTCAGTCGCATGTTTCTTAGTCAGTCGCATGTTTCTTAGTCAGTCGCATATTTCTTAGTCAGTCGCATGTTTCTTAGTCAGTCGCATGTTTCTGAGTCAGTCGCATATTTCTTAGTCAGTCGCATGTTTCTGAGTCAGTCGCATATTTCTTAGTCAGTCGCATGTTTCTGAGTCAGTCGCATGTTTCTCTGAGTCAGTCGCATGTTTCTCTCAGTCAGTCGCATGTTTCTTAGTCAGTCGCATGTTTCTCTGAGTCAGTCGCATGTTTCTCTCAGTCAGTCGCATGTTTCTTAGTCAGTCGCATGTTTCTTAGTCAGTCGCATGTTTCTCTGAGTCAGTCGCATGTTTCTCTCAGTCAGTCGCATGTTTCTTAGTCAGTCGCATGTTTCTTAGTCAGTCGCATGTTTCTCTGAGTCAGTCGCATGTTTCTCTCAGTCAGTCGCATGTTTCTTAGTCAGTCGCATGTTTCTTAGTCAGTCGCATGTTTCTCTGAGTCAGTCGCATGTTTCTCTCAGTCAGTCGCATGTTTCTTAGTCAGTCGCATGTTTCTCTGAGTCAGTCGCATGTTTCTGAGTCAGTTGCATGTTTCTCTGAGTCAGTCGCATGTTTCTCTGAGTCAGTCGCATGTTTCTGAGTCAGTCGCATGTTTCTCAGTCAGTCGCATGTTTCTCAGTCAGTCGCATGTTTCTGAGTCAGTCGCATGTTTCTCAGTCAGTCGCATGTTTCTCAGTCAGTCGCATGTTTCTGAGTCAGTCGCATGTTTCTCTGAGTCAGTCGCATGTTTCTCAGTCAGTCGCATGTTTCTGAGTCAGTCGCATGTTTCTCAGTCAGTCGCATGTTTCTCAGTCAGTCGCATGTTTCTGAGTCAGTCGCATGTTTCTCTGAGTCAGTCGCATGTTTCTCTGAGTCAGTCGCATGTTTCTGAGTCAGTCGCATGTTTCTCAGTCAGTCGCATGTTTCTGAGTCAGTCGCATGTTTCTTAGTCAGTCGCATGTTTCTCTGAGTCAGTCGCATGTTTCTCTGAGTCAGTCGCATGTTTCTGAGTCAGTCGCATGTTTCTGAGTCAGTCGCATGTTTCTCTGAGTCAGTCGCATGTTTCTCTGAGTCAGTCGCATGTTTCTCTGAGTCAGTCGCATGTTTCTGAGTCAGTCGCATGTTTCTGAGTCAGTCGCATGTTTCTGAGTCAGTCGCATGTTTCTCTGAGTCAGTCGCATGTTTCTCTGCTGCCATGTTTCTTCATGATGAGAAGCGCTGACTCAGCAGAAAGCTGCAGAAAGCAGTTTTGGTTCTTCGCCAGGAGCTGAATAAAAACGAGACGAACCATCAGTTTGGATTTACGTCAGCCCATCCAGAACCAGACCCAGAACCAGACCCAGACCCAGAACCAGACCCAGACCCAGACCCAGAACCAGAACCAGACCCAGAACCAGACCCAGAACCAGAACCCCAGCCTGCTGCCATCCTCCATCAGCCTCCATGTTAACATGCTTCCAGCCGTTTAGTCTCACATGGATGTTTTAAGGTTGAGCTGAAACTTTCCTGTCGCTAATTTAATATTTATTCTTCCGAACATCAGAGGAACTAAAGCTGGTTTATTAAACGGCTCCTGCAGTTTCAGTTTTCATGTTGTTGGTTGTTTTTGTGTCAGAGCTGATGATGCAGCTGAGCCATCCTCTCCTCTGGAGTTGGTTTACATCCGTCTGCAGCCGCGCCGCCGGCTAACCATGGAAACCAAATGAAACCTGGAGATGTAGGAATTATTCATTTAGTGGCAGAAGGAGAAATGGTTGAATAATAACTCAAAACCTCGTACTTTTCTTTAATCTCGTTCTGTCGGCTGCGCTACACGCAGAAAATCAGAAGCAAAGCACTGCGTCCGTTTAATTTTATACATGTAAGTTAAGATTCATCACCTTCCTTTGATAACAGCTAAAACCAATGCTAGGCATCGTTAGCATCGTTAGCCAGCAGGAAGCTGGGGGCGGATCTACCGCGTGACATCACACTGAACCAGAGGCGGTCCAGCACATTCCCCTCCCCCACTAGTTGCTAGCCACTGTCAGTCAGCTGGTTGAAGAAAGAAAGTTTTCAGAAATGTTTCCTTTCAAACTTAAACAGTCTAAAGTTATACTTTAGAGCAGTGGAGCGCCACCTATTGCTCTTCTACGGTACTTCAGCCAGATGAGTGAACAGCCTGCTGTTCATTCAGTACTGATAACCCAGATTAATATAGTCCTGCCATCAATCCACCAGGAGCAGAACCTCCAACATCAGCAGGTTCCCTGTGTTTCACTCTGGATTTCTGTTTGAGAGCAAATCATCAGTTTGATCTCCGTCTCCCTTCATCCCTCCATCCTCCTCTCTCCTCTCCCTCCCTCCCAGAGGAGCCCTCTGCTGACAGGCGTCTGCTCTGAACGCGTTAGCGCCGAGACCCTCTGATGTCCTGTGGGTTGGTGTGGAACAGGAAGGGGGTGTTTATCACACTTCCTGTCAGATCTGGACAAATGCTGGCAGATATTTTGTGCTTATGGATTAAATCCCTGGACGTTATAAAAGAGGCAGAGCGTTTCTCCTGGTTCAGATAAAAAATCAGGAATACGTTATCCCTGAATGCTAAATAATACCTGGATTATCTGCAGCTTGTTTGGTGAATGAAACCAGAGGAACAGAGTCGGCCTGACAGCTGGATTTAATCACAGAAACATTTATTTCAGATGTAAAAACTACAGTGAAGCACTGAGGCCGTTTAGTTTTTACAACTTGCTCACAGCTGTCGCCTTGTTTAGGCTAACATGCTAGCTGCTACGCAGCATGCATTGAGTAACGTTCAGCAGTTTGAATTTTAACCGCTGAAATAAAATGAAATGCAGAAATTATGATAGTTTAGAAACGCCAGCATGAAGCTAAAGTTAGCTTCCAAATCATGAAATGTCTAAACGCCGCTAAACAGAGCGCCAGACCACACCGAGCTGGTTTCATCTGCAGCAGATTTGGTATTTAATTTTTAAGGTAGAGCAGATTAAAGATGCAGAAGGTAGAGAAAGATTTGGTGGAATCGCCCTTTAGCCGAATCAGAAGCTGCAATAAGAAGCTAACTTAGCTTCATGATGCTAACCTGAAGGAGGTCACTGCTAACGGTTAGAATTGGGATTAAAACATTTTTCAAACTTATTAAAATGATGTGGTAAGAATATTGAAATATTTTTTACTGTCACTTTAAACTGGAAGACATTCATTATCTTCCGGTTTACTTTGACTGAGCGCCATCTACTAATTTTAGCTCCAGCTAATCCAGCTGAGCATGCTAGCTTATACCTATAATGTATAAAGGAAGAATCAGGGATGTTTTGTGTTCGTAACTCTAGCCTCCAGTTTTGTTCATAGATTCTCTGTAACGGCCCAGAATGCAAAGCACAAGTGAAAAAATATAATTATGATTGTGATTTTATGAATCACAAAACATCTTTTAGGTCAACAGAAAAATTCAAGGTGGGGCAGAACATCGTCCTTCTAGGAGGAGCTGTGGAGCGGACGCATTTAAACGACTGTTTATTAGGTGGTAACATCTGCTGCCAACACACACACACACACACACACACACCATCTGAGAGTGTGTGTGTGTTTTGGGTATCCGTGACCAATCGGGACAGAAGCCACAGGCTTTCCAACTGCCGCCCCCCTGAGACGGAGCGGCCGGTTTGTCCCCCCGGCTGACAGATTGGGAGTTTATGGGTGTTAACAGACCGAGGGGGGCTGGGGGGGGGGAGGCGGGGGAAGAAGGCAGGGGGGGGTTCCTCCTCATCATCAGTCATCGCCCCAGACCTTCCTCCTCCTCCTCCTCCTGCTGTAGGGAACCAACGGGGAGCGGCTGGCAGACGAAGGTCAACACCGTGACCCCGCCCCAACAAAGCCGAGAGAGAGAGAGAGAGAGAGAGTGTACTTTTAAAGGGGTGAACGACGAGGTCAGAGGTCAACAACACGTTGACCTGGGGTGGAGGCTCCTGTTAGGAGGCGAGGAAACAAGTGGATCCCGCTAACGAGCAATCGAACTCGTTAATAACACACAGTGCGACCTTTGACCCCGCTCATGTTGCAGACTGTGGGGATAAGCCTTTCCCTGTGATTCTCCTAAAGCGCCGTTTGCTGCAGAAGCGTTTTGTCTAAATCGGGTCGAGTGGCGAGCGGCGCGAGGACAAAGGAGGCGGCAGGTGTTGACAACAGATCAGAGCGAACGGCGCAGAGAAGAAGCTGCTGGACCAACATGATCACGTTCTGCTTCCTCCTCACAACTCTGACGGTTTCAAAGAAAAACTACCAAAAAAATCACCAATAAACTAAAAAAAATCACCAATAAACTAAAAAAAATCACCAATAAACTAAAAAAATCATCAATAAACTAAAAAAAATCACCAATAAACTAAAAAAAATCACCAATAAACTAAAAAAATCATCAATAAACTAAAAAAAATCATCAATAAACTAAAAAAAAATCACCAATAAACTAAAAAAATCATCAATAAACTAAAAAACATCATCAATAAACTAAAAAAATCATCAATAAACAAAAAAAATCATCAATAAACTAAAAAACATCATCAATAAACTAAAAAAATCATCAATAAACAAAAAAAATCACCAATAAACTAAAAAACATCATCAATAAACTAAAAAAATCATCAATAAACTAAAAAAAATCATCAATAAACTAAAAAAAAATCACCAATAAACTAAAAAAATCATCAATAAACTAAAAAACATCATCAATAAACTAAAAAAATCATCAATAAACAAAAAAAATCATCAATAAACTAAAAAACATCATCAATAAACTAAAAAAATCATCAATAAACAAAAAAAATCACCAATAAACTAAAAAACATCATCAATAAACTAAAAAAATCATCAATAAACAAAAAAAATCACCAATAAACTAAAAAAATCATCAATAAACAAAAAAAATCACCAATAAACTAAAAAACATCATCAATAAACTAAAAAAATCATCAATAAACTAAAAAAAAATCACCAATAAACTAAAAAAATCATCAATAAACTAAAAAACATCATCAATAAACAAAAAAAATCATCAATAAACAAAAAAAATCATCAATAAACTAAAAAACATCATCAATAAACTAAAAAAATCATCAATAAACAAAAAAAATCACCAATAAACTAAAAAACATCATCAATAAACTAAAAAAATCATCAATAAACTAAAAAAAATCATCAATAAACTAAAAAAAAATCACCAATAAACTAAAAAAATCATCAATAAACTAAAAAACATCATCAATAAACTAAAAAAATCATCAATAAACAAAAAAAATCATCAATAAACTAAAAAACATCATCAATAAACTAAAAAAATCATCAATAAACAAAAAAAATCACCAATAAACTAAAAAACATCATCAATAAACTAAAAAAATCATCAATAAACAAAAAAAATCACCAATAAACTAAAAAAATCATCAATAAACAAAAAAAATCACCAATAAACTAAAAAACATCATCAATAAACTAAAAAAATCATCAATAAACTAAAAAAATCATCAATAAACTAAAAAACATCAACAATAAACTAAAAAAATCATCAATAAACAAAAAAAATCACCAATAAACTAAAAAACATCATCAATAAACTAAAAAAATCATCAATAAACTAAAAAAATCATCAATAAACTAAAAAACATCATCAATAAACTAAAAAAATCATCAATAAACAAAAAAAATCACCAATAAACTAAAAAACATCATCAATAAACTAAAAAAAATCATCAATAAACTAAAAAAAATCATCAATAAACTAAAAAACATCATCAATAAACTAAAAAACATCATCAATAAACTAAAAAAATCATCAATAAACTAAAAAACATCATCAATAAACTAAAAAAAATCATCAATAAACTAAAAAAAATCATCAATAAACTAAAAAACATCATCAATAAACTAAAAAAATCATCAATAAACTAAAAAACATCATCAATAAACTAAAAAACATCATCAATAAACTAAAAAACATCATCAATAAACTAAAAAACATCATCTGAAAAGATGAGAGAATGCACAGAAAATGCAGAAAGATAAACTTTAAATGTTAAAAATGACGTCATGAATAGATCCAACGCTCTGAAGGCCTCACTGGAGGTCAGAGGTCATGATTCAACAAAGAGGTCCAAGACCAGAACCACTGCTGATCCAAACGAACAACAAAACAAAACTTGTGTGATCGGCAACACTTCTGAGAAAATCTTCGGTTTTACCTGAAACAGCATTTCAGATTAAAAAAATAACTGACCTCCATGAGGTCAAAGGTCATCCACAGAAATGTTAAGTCTGTTTTCCAGCCTGATGGTCCGGTCGACCCGGTTCTACTGGAACCAGAACATCTGCTCCACCTCCAGCTGCTGTGGCTATGAGTCAAACCAACCTGTTCCCCTCCTGGCCTGTGGGGGCGCTGCACCAAGAGCCACTGAAGGAAACGACACAAAAACCTCTGAAGACACTGAGAGCAACTTCCTGCTTCACCAGATGGAAACAAGATGGTGGCGTCAGATTTTAGCATATTTCTTGAGCCATTTCTGCTGCTAGCGCTAGGCTAACACTTTTGTTTTGGTTGTATTTACCCAGAATGCCTTGCGCTGTAGTCCACTTCCTGCTTTTGGAGCGGTCTCTGGTCCGCTTGGTGTTCACATATCAAACTGAACCAGAGTTCACTGAACCGAACCCAGACCGAGGTCAGGAGGATCAGAGTTAGCTTAGCATTCGCACCTCACCAACCGAACCGAACCGGACCGGTTCGGTTCTCAGCAAACGGACTGGAGCTGGACTAAAGGAGTAAACAGCCATAGTGGGAATGAACCTTAAAAAACTCCAGGAAACCAAATGAACGAGTCGTTTCTATTGATCTACTGAACCAGAACCCAGTGATGAGCCTGTTGGTTCTGATCCTGCTGGACCAGCAGAACGTAGAATATGATGAGACAGATGGGCTTTTCAGTCCAGGAAACGATCTACGATCCAGACTGATCAATCTGGACGGATGAACAATAATCTATATTCATGGATCAGAACCAGAAGAAGCAAACTGGGTCTCTGAAGGTTCTGCACCAACCACTAATAATCAACAACAAACACCCCAAGGCTTCCGGGTTAAATTTAGCCTCCATGTTTAGTCACCAGTGTGTGTGTGTGTGTGTGTGTGTGTGTGTGGCTGTCAATCAGAGCAACCGGAGCGTAAAGATGGAGGAGGGGAAACGCCTTAGGGAGCCATGAAGAGCCCGGCTCTCCATCCTTCCTGCTGGTTTTGCTCCTAAATCTTCCCTTTTCTTCCATGTTTTACTGAAAACCAGTAAAATCAGACATTTAAATAAAGAGCAGACTGTTTTCCCTTCGGTTCAGTCCCTGCAGCTGCTTCAACAGACGGTTTGATTCCAGGTAAACCAGCTGATCTTCAGCTGAATATTAACAGCCACCCTGCAGCAGCCGTCCGGAGGTCAACTCCACCGCCGTCCTGCAGGGGATTATGGGTAGGCCCGGGCAGCAGCGGCTCACACAGAAACACTCAGCTGACGACTCTCTCTGGACTCGTTAAAGTGTGAGGGTGTGTGTGAGCCTTCAGCACCAAACTGCCAGACTCACAGCGTTTCTGTCCAACCACATCTAGAAGGCAAACTAGAATCATTCAGGATGTTATTCACTGAATCTACAAAGTTTTTCTGAGCAACTCCTGCTTCTAGACGCTCACAGCTGCTTCAGTCAGTCACGCCGTCCAGAAGGGACAGAAACTCAGAGGAGAATCAGGTTTCAGACCGTTAGCCGTTAGCTGGTTTTCCTCTATGGTTTCTGCTGCTGGGGCAGTTTGGAGCTGGAAACGTCCTGTTGGTTTGACGCCAAACCAGCCAGGAGCACTGCTAGCTAGAAAGCTAGTTGTACTAACCGTTACACCAACACTGTATTTAGCTCAAGCTAACGCTAAAGCGCTACACCAACACGGTATTTAGCTCAAGCTATAGCTAAAGCGCTACACCAACATGGTATTTAGCTCAAGCTAACGCTAAAGCGCTACACCAACATGGTATTTAGCTCAAGCTATAGCTAAAGCGCTACACCAACATGGTATTTAGCTGAAGCTATAGCTAAAGCGCTACACCAACATGGTATTTAGCTCAAGCTATAGCTAAAGCGCTACACCAACATGGTATTTAGCTCAAGCTATAGCTAAAGCGCTACACCAACATGGTATTTAGCTCAAGCTAAAGCTAAAGCGCTACACCAACATGGTATTTAGCTCAAGCTATAGCTAAAGCGCTACACCAACATGGTATTTAGCTCAAGCTATAGCTAAAGCGCTACACCAACATGGTATTTAGCTCAAGCTAAAGCTAAAGCGCTACACCAACATGGTATTTAGCTCAAGCTATAGCTAAAGCGCTACACCAACATGGTATTTAGCTCAAGCTAAAGCTAAAGCGCTACACCAACATGGTATTTAGCTCAAGCTATAGCTAAAGCGCTACACCAACATGGTATTTAGCTCAAGCTATAGCTAAAGCGCTACCCCAACACCGTATTTAGTGTCAATGTCTCAACATGTTCTCCATCAGCTCATCGCCTTCAACAGGGTTAAATTTGTTTCTGCACATCTACCGGCCCAGTTTTCGCTTCAGAAAGTGATTCTCTGTTTTGGAGAATAAAAAAGAAAAGATTGAATTAACTTTAGAAATTTAAAGATTCTTTGTTTACTGCTGCAAAAAGTTGCACAAAAACATTTTTAAAAAGATTTTTCTTGCCTGAAACGAACCAGAAATGCACCAAACTGATTTCTGCGTACTGTTAAACCCCAGGCTGCCTCAAGGTGAGATTTATTTCTGATGTTCTAACAGAATGATGAGTAAATGTGTAAAAATATCCAGAAACGTTTTGACTTAACCTCCGTTCATCTCCACAGGTCCAGTTTCTCTATCCAGTCAGGGAGTCTGCAAGAGGACTTCCTGTTTCCTGTCCAATCAGAGCCCGGCGTGCAGAGGGACCCGCCTGTCAGCTGATCAGTTTGGTTAATTAAATGAAATCTGTTTAAAACGGTATTCAGGGAAATGATGATAGGGATTAAATGATGATTACAGTCTAGTCTTTATCGGTGTAAATGAAAGTAGATTCAGCAGATCCTCATTCGGGCTGCGAGTCCGACAGACGTAACGACCCGGTAATTAATTCACATATTGATTTTTAATAGCAGCTATGACTGAGCAGTGAGAGCAAACAGGATGTGAAATAATCTGCAGGATGTTGAACAGCGATAAGGACGCCATGATGAAGCCTCGGCGTAACGACCGATCTACCGGTCCTGATGAGGGTCAGCGTGGAGGAACGCTCGCCGCTCTGATCGGAAGTAACGAGGAAATAATGGAGGCGAATCCCAGAGTGCGAATAAATCCTGACTGTGATTGGCTGCAGGGCCGAGTCAGCCGGTGAAACCAGCTTACAGTAAAAACACGACTTTCACTCCGTTCATCCATAAATGTTTTTAAACCTCACGTCCTCCGAGTCTTCCTCAGGGCAATCTAACAAATTCAACCGTCTGAAAGTTCAACAGCTTCAATATTTTCTGTCTTAATGTTGCAGACGGTTTGATCTGGAGCCGGTACCAAACGGGTCAAATGCCTTCCAGCCATCGAACATCCAGATTAAATTACTGTCCAACTGTCTAATCGTTTCAAACAGATTTTAATACGCTGAATATTTTTATTTAAAACACAAGAAACAAAATGAAGCTGGTAGAAGTACACTCAGATGCAAATGTTTGAGTGGAAACATCTGACCTACACCTTTTATAATTAATCACTGAGAACGAACTGGTTAATTGCAGAGAAAAAAGTTTACATTTTCTCCCTCCTCTGGCGTTTTATCAGTGGACATGAGGAGTTACTGGTTGGATCTATAAAGATAAAAATAAACCTAAGAACAGCAGACTGGTTCACCTGGTAGGTCTAGGGTCGCTAAAGACACCTATAGGGTCATTAGGGTCACCTATAGGGTCATTAGGGTCACCTATAGGGTCACCTATAGGGTCATTAGGGTCACCTATAGGGTCACCTATAGGGTCATTAGGGTCACCTATAGGGTCACCTATAGGGTCATTAGGGTCACCTATAGGGTCACCTATAGGGTCATTAGGGTCACCTATAGGGTCATTAGGGTCACCTATAGGGTCACCTATAGGGTCATTAGGGTCACCTATAGGGTCACCTATAGGGTCATTAGGGTCACCTATAGGGTCACCTATAGGGTCACCTATAGGGTCACCTATAGGGTCATTAGGGTCACCTATAGGGTCACCTATAGGGTCACCTATAGGGTCACCTATAGGGTCACCTATAGGGTCACCTATAGGGTCACCTATAGGGTCATTAGGGTCACCTATAGGGTCACCTATAGGGTCACCTATAGGGTCATTAGGGTCACCTATAGGGTCACCTATAGGGTCACCTATAGGGTCACCTATAGGGTCATTAGGGTCACCTATAGGGTCACCTATAGGGTCACCTATAGGGTCATTAGGGTCACCTATAGGGTCACCTATAGGGTCACCTATAGGGTCATTAGGGTCACCTATAGGGTCACCTATAGGGTCACCTATAGGGTCACCTATAGGGTCATTAGGGTCACCTATAGGGTCACCTATAGGGTCATTAGGGTCACCTATAGGGTCACCTATAGGGTCACCTACCTGCGTACTAAAAGGAGAAAAATAAAAAACTGCTGCTATAAACAACAACAACCTTGCTGGTAAATAAAAACAGAAACATTTTGTCAGTGTAATTGTTATCATCACCAGGAACGCCTGACTTCGTCCTTCGTATTGTGAAGAAGTGCAGATTGAAGTAATGTAAAAGATGAAGTCATGCTCTGAATGATAATCACAGGAAACGTTGTGAAGTTGGCCTGCGTCTCGTTTTACACTCGGCTGCTTGGTTGTGAACCAGAACACAACAAATAATTTGCCTCATTTCTTCCCCAGTTGGTTTCATTAATGAACCTCTCTGACAAACAAACCAGCTGAATTTACTCTGTGTCGCGTTTCGCTCCGTGATGTTTGGGTCGGTTCTGGTTCCGGCGCTCCATCAAAGCCCATCAGTCATATTTAGGCCGGGAAGAATCGATTTCCTGCCCTGGATGCTTCAGTAACACAAACCCAGTTATTTGTGTTTGTGTGATGGATCATATTAACCACAGCGCTGTCAGTGTGCCACTCTGTTTGTTCTGTGTGTGTGTGTGTGTGTGTGTGTGTGTGTGTGTGTGTGTGTGTGTGTGTGTGTGTGTGTGTGTGCTGTATGTAGGTCAGGAGCTGGCAGGGAAACCTGGGATTCCTGCGAAGTGGAGCCGTCTGGTTCCTGCGTGTTCGGGTCGCACTCGCCTGTCGCCCACCTAGACACCGACTCGTTAGGCTAATTAGTGGGATTAATGGGGGGGGAGGGGGGCAGATGGGGCGGTAACCGCGGCAACCTGTTGGCACCGGCCTCACACCTGCAGAGTCAGCAGAAACAGCAGCAGCTGGGAGTACTGGGAGGTTCTACTGGTCCCAGTCCACCACAGTGGACTTTATTTTACATATTTGGCTTTTCCACCATATTATCATCTTTTCAGACGTTAGTCGGTGAATAAATCCCTGATTACAGAGAAATGAAACGTTTCCAGTAGAATAACTGGATGTAATAAGATTAAATGAACTTTAGTCATAAACTGTCCTGAAGCTGAAGCTCATGTCTCCAGGTTTTATTCCTCTCCTTCATCCTCCTCCTCTTCCTCTCTGCAGCAAACTGAGGAAACGTTTCCAACCTCCAGAAGGAGATCGTTTCCTCATGGGAGACTCACAAACCGACTGCAAACTCTCACACTGAGCAACACAAACAGGATTTTCTTCCTGCAGAACCTCAGAAGGTTTTTTCCAGAGCCTTTAACCGGACCGGGCCGCCTCAGCCAGCCTGCAGATGTTCCCGTCTCTGTTTATCCATCGTTAATGTCAAAAGGTGGATTTCATTGGTTAACTGGAAGTGACACCATCAGAACCGCTGAAGGAATCGATATGACAAGAGGAGACGAGGAGGACGGACGTCTCACTGGGACGTCTCCAGGAAACGCATCAGAGCCGCTTTACTGTTCAACACATTACACTTTATCCACAATATTAACCCAAAACATATGTAATTATGATGTGAATGAAAATGACGTAACGACTGTCCACATTTACTGTCATTCTGCTCCACAACAAGCTGCTGTGGCTCAACAGAACATTAAACGGGTTTATGAGATGTCAAAAAGTTTCATTTTTCATAAGAATTCAAACATTATGAGCAAAACCAGGAATATTTTAAAAGTATCACTGAGAGCAACGACCTTCTTCACCAAACGGAAACCTTCAGTTGTTATTAAATGTGGTATTTATCAAATATGATGTAAAAATGTTACTAATTTAACACCCTGAAATTGGGTCTGTCTCTTTAAGAAGCTCCTGCTCTTTCTGAAGCTCCGCCTCCAGGAAGTAACACTTTTTAACAAAAATAAATTAAGATTTTTGGCCTTAATTTAGCTCCATATGTTTCCTCTCCAGCAGTTAAAACAAACATGTCGGCTCAAACGGATCAAAGTGAATATTTGAGGTAGAACATCAGCAGAACGGGTCGGGATGTTCTGAGTTTGAACTGCAGATGTTGTCGGATCAGAACCAGCATCAGTGTAACCTCGGGTCTGATGCGTTAAAGGAGCCAATCAGAACGTTGAGCCAATCAGAACCGCGGCCCGGCTGGATGAGTTACGGCGCTGGGCCTGGAGCTGACGGCGGTTCAGGGCCGTTTCTCTTCTGCTCCACATCCCTCCTGACGCTAACGAGAACCACCAGATCCAGCGTGACAGCGGAGCGCGATAAAGCTGACAGCGACTTTAACAAACAATCACTTTCCTCCAGATTTTAACTGGACCTGCTGAACGGCTTCCAGCAGAAACAGACAGAGGAACGAGGCCAACCGGCAGCTTAACGATCCGGTAACCAGGAAACAATCAAGGCTTTTGATTCATGTTCTCCTGGAGCAGTCTGTGCTACAGCAGCTCTACAGAAGCCTCTGGCTGAAGACACTGACGAAGAGAAAGCTCATATTTTTATGATTTTATGGATCAAAACAAATGACTGTCCAAATAACATCACTATCTGCGGTTCTATTAACTGTATAATTGCTGAAATCTAAATTTAAAAAGTAAATCTGCTTAATGGAAACATCAATCTAACAAAAAAATCACGTTTTTGATAAGTTTTTGCACTATTACGAGGTCGGGTTTATTTCAGCTGTTTGAAATGGATGAATTTCCCAGAACTACAATGGAAACAATTTAATTGAATCGTGAGTCACATGACCAACAGCTGGATGTTTCTACTGGAGGAAACGGCAAAGAAGACGACAGGAAGTGGTCAGAGGATGATGGTTTGGTTTGGGTTTGTGTCAGTTCATAAAAAGTTGTGTGTTATATTCCAATCCATAGCTCCAATATAAAATGGCCGACTACAACTTCCCCAAAACAAAATTCTGTTGGAGAAAAAAAATTCATTCAGGCTAAATTTAATGCTAATTTAGTTTAGCTTTTCATCTACACTGCAAAAACTAGACAAGATATATAATTTGCTAAAAAGATATTCTCTTTTTAGCAAATTATAGAGGCTTACTTTAAGTAAATAATCCTTTAATATTGATGAAAACATACTTCCTCCACTGGAACTAGTAATTATTTCTCATGAATATTAAGGAGTTATTTATATAAAACAAGCCTCTCCATCTTATTCAGTTACTTTCAAGTTGGTTTCGTCTTATTAAGATATTTGCATTAGAAATTAGACCAGAGATTCTTGGTCAGATTTTGTGTTTTTACAGTGCAGTTGTGATGGTGAACATTAAACGTTTGCAATTAGCCGCTGCATGAGTGAGACTCTGACAGCCTTGAACAACCAAGGAGGAAACGATTAAGTTCAGATATTTACATAAGTTCCTGTAGCTCCAGAGTTTTTACTGCTGCTACTTATTCAGTTTAACACAAAACCTATTAAAGCTCATTAATTCAGAGCTTTTTCAGCACAAATATAGTGAAGAGTTCCAGGGTCAGAACGGGATCCACCAATTTCACAGAGATTGGTTCAGAAAACCGCAGAAAGAACAAAGCAGTGAGGAAGAGGAGGGGGAAAGTTCATCCTCTTCCTCTCTCTCTCTTCTTCCACCGTCTCCGCCTGTGTCCCTCGCTCTGCGGCGCAGGCCCGGTGATATATGGCCGCCATCAGCAAAAATAATGGCTCGTCTGCCCGTAATCTTTTATTTCTCTGCAAGGCTGAGGGGGAGGAAGCAGGGAGGGAGCAAACAGGAGCAGGGAGTCGGTGAGCAGAGGGAGAGGAAGATTCTTAGATATGTGGATGATGAGGAGGAAAATGAACCAGGAGGAAGATGCTTTACCTTAAAACTTTGATTAGGAGCAAAACAGTCTAATCAGACGGCAGATTTCTTAGGATAAACCAGATTTAAGCAGCAGAACGTCACAAATCCTAAACTTTTCCAGTTCAGATAACATTTAGCATAATGTGTGTTTTTAATGGAAAATAAATAGAAATCTGGAAGAGAAAACTTTTTAAAACACATGAAGAAGAAAAACTTGCAGTAGTTATAATGGTCAGTGATTATTTTAAACCATTAAACAACTTTTCTCAGTTTTATAAGTTCATGTGTAGCTACAGGAGAGTTAGATCATGCTACATAAACATGCTAAAGTTAGCTTAGCACAAAAATACATCTACAACAGGCAGGAGAGCAACTATGAAAACATTCACATGGAAGGAAAAGCCAAGTTTTTCCCTCATCCGACTTTTTCACAGCAGGCTGAAGTTTCCAACCCAACAAAAACATCAGGTTTCTACTTCCTGTGGTGCTAAGCAGGATATTCACCCGACTGTTTTCAAACCGTCTGAACAGACATTTTATCTGCCGTGATCGATGTGAGACATGCTTCATAATTCTGCACCAGAAGAAGCACGACGCCGTCAATCTGGACGTCAGTCGGCGCTAACGCTAGCTCTGCTAGCTCTGGTGCTAAAGCGCTTACATTTAGATAAAGAAGGAAAAAACAAATCTACAATCTGTGATTGAGACAAAAATGAAAAGAAAACTAAAAGGCTCATTTAAATTTAAATTTCTAAATTGTTAATGTTTCAGGATTGAAAACTTCCCCCTAAATAAATCCTTAAGATATTAAGATAGCTAAACAGCCAACTAGCTAGCTATCTTAACTACATTATATGTCAATAAATAGACAATGTGTTACATTATGAGTAAACTGAGAAGCTTCAACAGTTGGTAGGAAACCACCAGGTAAAAACCACTGGATTTTAGAAAAACCTAAATGTCGCTTCCTTTAATCACGTTCAGCTTTGTGCTTCGGGTTTATGGTCCCTTTCTCTACATGTAACAGACGTATTGCTAAATGTGCCGTCGAGGATTCAGCCCATCTCTGCTGACATCTTTCCCATTAGCCTGTGAGTTTCACAGATTAAAGGCGCGGACCGGCAGACGCGGCTCTGTGGGATTAAGTGTAAAATGTATCGAACAGCTTAAGCAGCAGCAAACGAATCAGAAAGCTGTGATCCCTCCGAGATGAAGCTGCTACATTACATGCATTTTTACTTTCAGTCCTTTAAAGCATTTCATGGCCCTTTGTATCCTGCTGTACAGTAAGTATTTGATTAAAAGTTTTCATTTTAGTGCTTTATTGCTAAAGCACTCAAGTTTAAATGAAAAAAGAAAAAGCAATGGAACAGCAGACTTGGTGTAAGTATGAAGTTTTTATAGTTAGCAACAAACCTCAGCTTGTGTCAGCTGTGGAGTTTGAAGCCACTGAACTCGTTAACATGGCCTCCTTCGTTAAGGATCTGTCCGCTCGTTAAGCTTCTCCTTCCTAACGAGCCGTGTTGGTGACCTTGGAGTTGTCTGTTGGCACGGCGACCTAACGAGCGCTCAGAGCGTCCTGTCAGCATACGGAGGCGTCCTGGATGAGGACTGAGGCTCCGCAGGAGGAGATGGACTCCGTCCAGAGGGAGACGGTGGCCCAGAAGGATCCAAACCTTTCCAGGGAACAGCTTCGGTTTTCCAATGGGAAGCCATCTTGGATTTTAACAAGAACAGGTTCAATATCGTCTGTATAGAGAAGCCGAGTGAAAAATGTCTGTGCATTCGCCGTATGGTGAGTGTTCACACACACACACACACACACACACACACACACACACACACACACACACACACACTCAGAGAAGCGAGTATTAGCACCAGCAGCATGTTGTGGATAATTTGGTCAGATCTGGCAGAAGCGTTGCCAGCAACGAGAGCCGGGCCTGCAGAGACCAGACAGGAACTAATGACCTTCACACACACGTCTCACATCAACCATATGCTTCAGCAAAGTGTGTGTGTGTGTGTGTGTGTGTGTCTCATATATAGACGGCATGGGGAAGAATGTGAGGAGTGGAAACAGAGACAATAGCTGGAGTCTGAATAACGAGCTTTTTCCTGTGCAGATTAAATGGAGCCATGTTTGCTGACAGAGTCAAAGAGGATTAATATCTTTAGATGCCGTTATCGTGCAGTTTTACTCCTCCACCTCGCTGCGAACAGAACAACATCTGGGCCTGGACAGATGTTCCAAATAAAACCACTTACTGTACAACGGATCTGGTTTATAATCCGCCGCTGGCTCAGTATTGTTGAGTTTCTGGGAATTTCTGTCCATTCAGCCTGAATTTAAAGACGCAGATCCGCAGCAGGCATGAAGACTCGCGTCCATCTGCTCTGATCCGTCGTCAGGCTAAAGCTTTGAAAGCAGCAGATCCAGAGAACCGAGACGCCAGACGCTCGTTTTAAAACCTCTACGGAACAATTTGGTGGAATTATAATCCAAATTAAGATCTTTAAACTCTTAACCCACATTTTATATTCCAGCATGAACGAGGCAGAGAGCGCCACACAGAGACTGACATTCATTCATTCATTCATTCATTCATCCATCCATCCATCCATCCATCCATCCACATCCATTCATTAATTCATCCATCCATCCATCCATCCATCCATCCATTCATTCATCCATCCATCCATCCATCCATCCATCCATTCATTCATCCATCCATTCACATTCATTCATTCATTCATTCATCCATTCACATTCATTCACATTCATTCATTCATTCATTCATTCATCCATCCATCCATCCATCCATCCATCCATTCATCCTCTCATCTCGTTTCCGTGTTTCTTGTTAGCTCAAAGCTTCTCCTAGCCTGACATGAAAATCCCTTCAGTGTAGAAGCTGAAATGAAAACATGAATCTTTTCACTCATTAATTGTTGCTGCTTGTTAAATGTGATGAATCACTGATGAAACCATGAACATGGTTTCATCAGTGATTCGACTGGATTTCCAATCATCTGTTTGTGCATTAATAATATTTCAGGCCCATTTATAATTTATTAGCATAAAAAATAAAAATAACTGAAGTTGTTTTGTTAGAAACTAAAATCCTTTCCTGCACCTTTAAATATGATCCTGTTTCCATCAGTCGTATTTATCTGCTGTATTTAATTCATTTGGTTGTAAATAAATAAAAATATCAACGTGTGAACAAAGAAAGCAAAACCATGAAAACAAAGAACAGTTCTCACCAACTGAACCGTTCAAAAGAATCAAATCGCTCATGAACAGTTCATCGATTCTCCCAGCAGGTCTGACTTGGTTTCCTCTGATGGTATAAATATTCCTGCCGTTGTTTTATTCCCAGGTTTTGACCTGGTTTTAAGCCACCAGACTCTTTTAAGTCTTTGCTTCATATTTTATTATAAAAGTAACGATTTAAGCTGCCAGGTCAGCTGAGATGGTTTTTCTGTTACCACCTTTTATTGTTTAAATATGTTGGTTTCAATGAGACGCTGCTCCTGTATTTATCTCTCTGCAAAACCACCAACAAATAATACAACATAAAACATTATGAATCTCTAATGTGTAACTATTAGAGAGGAGGAATGTCTACAAAACGTTCAGACTCAGTAAATGTAAATGTGGGCTAATGGCTCCCGATCAGCAGCTGCTTCTGGCCTGAAGCTCCACTCAGCCACTCGGTTCTGTCTGAAATCAGAAAAATAGCTTAAACCCGAAGCATGACGCTCCTGAACGTGATTAGAAACAGCTTAGCTGGTGAAGGAAGCTTTCTGCTTCTGTTCAAATCACAGAGTTTGGAAGTTTACAGGCGGATCAGATCAGACTTCATAAAAACGAAGCTCATTGAAATGCTGCAGATCTTCCAGCAGGAGCCTCAGACGCTCACTGACAGAACGATGCATTAATCAGGACTATCTCTGGGCTGATCAGCTTATTACCCAACTGAAAGTGAAACTACAGCTTGGCAGGACGTGTGTGTGTGTGTGTGTGTGGGTGTGTGTGTGTGTGTGTGTTCTGTGTTTTGCAGATGCCCCCCGCCTTGGTGTGATCAATACATCTTGTCAGGCAGTGGTTGATAGATTATTGATTGTAATCAGCCTGTCCTGTGTGCAGACAGCCTTTAATTCCTCTGCCAATCCGCCTCGGCGCTCATAGACACACAATTACCTGAAAGAGCAGATTGAAACTCGGTTTTCAGTTCTGAATGCAGAGCTTTGTGTATGATTATAGATTTATATGATCAGCAGTGCTGGCAGCTCCAGACTGAGATCACAAATCAAACATGAAGTCCATTCATTTAATCCTGAACCAGTCGATGGGTGAGAGGTGGGTCCGGTCTGGCCCGGTCAGCGATCCATCACAGGACAACAGAGACACTCAGGACGCCGTCCACAGGTGGGTCCGGTCTGGCCCGGTCAGCGATCCATCACAGGACAACAGAGACACTCAGGACGCCGTCCACAGGTGGGTCCGGTCTGGCCCGGTCAGCGATCCATCACAGGACAACAGAGACACTCAGGACGCCGTCCACAGGTGGGTCCGGTCTGGCCCGGTCAGCGATCCATCACAGGACAACAGAGACACTCAGGACGCCGTCCACAGACATCCACCCCTCAGGATGGACCCTCCAGCCAGAGGAAAGGCCAGATTCGACCCATGACCTCTGGTTGCTAGGGAACGGAGCCAACAACTGGGTCTACTGAGGTCAGACAGGAAGTTTCTCCATGCTACTGCTAATGTTAGCAGGCTAATACCAATGGCAAAGGCAAAGAAATGCTGCTATGCTAATATAATATAGCTAGTTATTGTTAATATTCTAATATTATTGCTAACATGTTAACACCAACGTCGATAGCATATTACTGACCAATGTAAAATGCTAATGTTAATATGCTAACAAGATAATATCAATGTCCTTATCCGGTTGGTAATGTGCTAATGTTAATGCTAACATGTTAACATTAATCTCAACAGCTACAACATTATATGCTAATGTTAATCCTAACATATTTAAATCCAACATTTTCAGCCAGTTAGCTGGATGCTGTTAGCACTACCATGTTAGCACTAATGTTAGCACTATAGCTAGTCATTGTTAGTACGCTGTCATCATGGACATGTTCACGTCAATGTCCAAAGCTAATCGTTAACATGCTAACTGTTACATCACTATGCTAATTCTACCATGTTACTGGTAGAGTTGGCTGTTATCTATAGTTATTTATTACTGGTTTGCTAATGCTAGCAAAAAAACCTCAGTACTACCAGGCTCAAATAGTACTGTTAGCATGCTAACATCCAAAGCTAAATGCGAATTTCAATAAATCCTCTTTTGTCAAGTTTAAACAATGAATATGTCAAATATTGCAACATAAAAAGTGAGTTGCATGAGTAAATGTAATAACTATGATTTAGATTAACATCGTAGCATCTCTAGACCCTGAGGTCGTCGGTTAGCATCTCGATGCTAAAGTTAAGCATGTTGTACCAACTGTGAAGCACGGAGGTGGCGGGTTGATGATCTGGGCCTGAGCAGCTTCCAGTTCCTGGCTGGGTCATGAACCGGACCGTCCACCAGCCGACTGTAGAAATGTGAGGCCATCTGTCCTGCAGCTGAAGTTTGGACCGAACTGGGTCACCAGCAGAACAACGACAGCAAGCCGCAGAAAATCTGCCACCCTAAACCTTCTAAACGGATTCAAATCCTTAAAGCACCACAAAGTCTGTTCATACAATCTTCCCCCGTCTTTGAGTCATTCTTCAGTCTAAAGAATCATGCATGTTTATGAGATCCCATCTGAAATACTGGGATCTATCCCTCGAGACACGAAAAATCCTTAAACCCCCCGATGTAATTCCTTCTGATGTAAGTATGAGGCTATAACCATAAATCTGCCGGACGGGCTGGCACCGAAACCATCAGACACGCACATCAGATATGATTGTTGAACTCGGCTGGAGCAAACGCAGAATAATAAATAAAAAAATAAAAAGCTGATGTGTTCATGGACAGCCAGCGGAGGAGGAGGCTCCTTCACCTCGCCGGCCTTTAATAGACAGGCTGGTTTAATTCTTAGTCTCTCCAGAATCCATTAAAGTCAGTGTGGGATATCCATTACCATCTCATCAACAGTCTGCATTTACATAAACACGCATAATTACACAACGCAGCAGAGTGGAATCAGCAGCTCTGATTATAGACGCGCTCTGTTTATTTATTTATTTACAGCCTCTTCGTCCAATCAGACGGCACTTTAAGGCTGGAGCTGATGACTGAGGCAGCGTCGAACCCCCAACCCCCAACACACACACACACACACACACATCTCATTCCATCCTCCTCTCTCCTCACCTCTCTGGATATTCAATCTTCATTCGATGCTGCCACTGATGTGTGGAGAGCCCGAATGAGCTACAGGACGAGTGCGAACATGCGCCTGTGTGTCCTGAATATCAATGGCCCCCGCCCCGCCCCCGGCTCCATTTAAACCCACCCAGCGCCGCATCAGGCTGCAGACTGGATCTCCTTTAATCTGACACTAAATTCTCATTTCAGCGTGGAGACGGCCGTCGGTTCGCGAAGAGGAAGAGCCGACAGAAACAGAAGCAGAGCGGAAAGAATCATCTTCAGCTCAATTCAAAAACACTATTAAACTAAATGCTGCAGAGACACTGAAGGAGCTCCAGTAGCAGTCAGTCTAACAACCAATCTGAGGAAGCCTCTGACTGAAGACTGTTGGTGTCTCATGCTAACATGCTAACAGCTCAACATCTGGGTACCAGAGACGATATTCCTCAGTAACATACCTGGATGTTAGCTAGCTCTGCTAATCCACCTCCTCTGCTTTTGCTGCTCCTCTTTAAACCTCCACCTGATTCAAAGTCTGGTTAGAAAGATGTTGGAGGAGGGATCTGACCCACGTCTTTGGGGTTTATGGAAGAGACGGTTTAAACCTCCTGACTCTCTCTGCCTCCTGTTCAACTCCTCTGGGATGCGGGGTCAAAGTTCAGATGTTATTTAAAGCTTTTTAGATGCTAATCAGCTGCTCCCAGTTGTAAAAACAATTCATTGTTCCCACGGTTGTGAATAATATTAACAGTATCCTGAACCAGAGGGAGTAATTTTACAAACAGCAAAAATTCAACCAGAAAAATGATAAATGAAAGAAAAAGAACCAATCAGTTTCTCCAACATGCTGCCACCAGGTGGGGGCGCTATTCTGGAATAGTTATGGATGGACGTATAAATACATGTATGCAGGGTGAATGTGTAATCATCATAAACCAAATTTTGAATGGAAACTATAATTAAAAAATAAAGACTTAATGACGCTGATCATCCTTCACCTTCAACAGAAACATGCTGAGCTGAAACCTTCCTTTGTTTTCCTCCTGGTGGTCCGGTCGACCCGGTTCTACTGGAACCAGAACTCCATCATCTGCTGTGAAACCTCTGAAGGCACTGAGAGCAACTTCCTTCTTCACCAGATGGAAACAAGATGGAGGCGTCAGATTTTAGCGGTTGGAGGATTTCTGCTGCTAGCGCTAGGCTAACACATTAGCTTTGGTTGTATTTACCCAGAATGCCCTGTCCTGTAGACCACTTCCTGCCTTTGGAGCGGTCTCTGGTCCGCTTGGTGTTTGTAAATATCTGGCTTCATCTCCATATATTAATTACATTAGATCAGATTTAATCTGAGTATCTACGGTCTGAGCCAGGCCAGGCGAAGTGCTTCACTAAGTGTTTCTCACACTGCTGCTGTCATGAGACTCGCTCTGGTCCTGACTCGGACCAATCCTTTAGATCTGGTCCGGTTCTGGAGTGGCAGAGCGGGGACGTCCTGACTCTCCTGAGGCGTATTAGCATAAACAGCAGCAGAACGGCTGCCACCCTCTGCAGCTGCATTAGCATCTCCTGTCCGGCGTCCTTCAGAGGAGACGTTATTTACAGCCGCTGTGCTGCAGATTTATTATTCTGGGCCGGTTCTGTCCTCCATCACGCCGCCGTCAACGTTTGTCTCCAGTCCCTCCTTAACAAAACGTTCCCATAAACTGGGTCTGATTTCAGCAACACAGTTTGTTCTGCCAGTTTGCATCTTCAAGAGAACAGAAAATAATAAAATAATGTTTCATAAAGAAAAGCCAAGGATAGTTCTGGAGAATTCAGTTTTAATTTCTCATCATTCAGACTGATTGAGTTCATAAATTAATACCTACTCATAACTTTAAGCCGGGTTTATTCAGCTGTGAGTGTATTTTATCTCAGGTGGGTTATATTTATCAGTCATGTCGGCTCCGGCTGACAGTTTCTGGCATCTCAGCTCCATAAGCAGCTTTCTGTGCTGACTAAACAGACGCCAACTTGGCTTCGCACAGAAAGCCAGGAATGAGGCAACAAGCAGGAAAACACATGAAGCTACACTTTCATAAGAAATCACTGGCATTTTTTAAATTAGCTGCTTCTTTATTCACATATTTCACCATATCTACCATTAAAGTGCTCATTTTTTATATTTCTGGAGAGAAAAGGATGACAAGTTTGACTGAAACCAGAGATAAAGGAAGTGATCTGGATAAAGATTCAGCAGAAATCAGATCCTGACATTTCAATCGTCTTTCTGGAGAAAATCTTCAGTTCAGAGCAGGAAAGAGAAAAAACAGCAAGAAAACACAACCGACAACCCTGCAGCTCAATGCCGCTCCAGAACAGAGCTAACTGCTGCTAGCCGCAGAGCTAACAGGTGGCAACTGCAGAGCTAACGGTGCTAGCCGCAGAGCTAACGGGTGGTAACTGCAGAGCTAATGGTGCTAGCCACAGAGCTAACGGGTGGTAACTGCAGAGCTAATGCTGCTAGCCACAGAGCTAACGGGTGGTAACTGCAGAGCTAACGGTGCTAGCCACAGAGCTAACGGGTGGTAACTGCAGAGCTAATGGTGCTAGCCGCAGAGCTAACAGGTGGCAACTGCAGAGCTAACGGTGCTAGCCGCAGAGCTAACAGGTGGTAACTGCAGAGCTAATGGTGCTAGCCACAGAGCTAACGGGTGGTAACTGCAGAGCTAATGGTGCTAGCCACAGAGCTAACGGGTGGTAACTGCAGAGCTAACGGTGCTAGCCACATTGGTAACGGGTGCTAGCCGCAGAGCTAACGGGTGCTAGCCGCAGAGCTAACAGGTGCTGGTCACGTGGCTAACTGTTCGCTTGTTCTCTAAAAAATGTTTGACGCTAAGCTAACCACTATGCTAAGCTACTTCATTCATTGGAATCTCATTGATTCTTCAGAATGATAAATTAGCTCCTGATAATCTGAATATTGTTTGATTGTTTTACTGTTTGTGTTGTACAGGAGACAAATCCTGTGGTATAAACTGAATATTTACTGATAAATGATCAATTTAGTCAATGTGTGTTTACAATGTCAGCTACATATAATAACCCAAAACCTGCTAAAATGTCCCGTATTCTCAATAGCTAAAAGCTAGATGCTAATGCTAATAGTAAATTAGGTCCAATACTGCAGTGACTGATCAATTGATTAAGAGTCAATTATCTACAAATTTATTGATTTCTAACCCTACAAATTAATATTTTTTTCAAAAATAATGCTCATCTTCACTTCTACTTTTAGTCTAAGCTAATCTAACTTAGCTTAGAGCTAATCTGGCCTCAACTTTTCAACACAAACCTTGAAATATTTAATAATAGATATTTATATCAGACTCTGATGTGACTGTAGATCATTTTATGATTATTTCATGTTTATAATTGAGTGTTGCTGTGTGAGGAATCCAAGTCGAGTTACTTCATAATTATTTCATTTTGTAAATAAACTCTTGTATATTTGAGAGACGTTTTCTGTTTATTTCATACATGCAGGTCCAAACGCAACAGAGCTGAACTTCATATATTATTATTTTAATAAATAAGACTCATCAGACTGAGCTATTTGGTTATTTTCTTAACAATCAGACTTGGTATTTTTGACCTAAATTACTAGTTTTGATAAAAAAACAAACATTTACAGCTAAAATCAGACTTATTGTTGCATAATGAGACAGATGGATGGACTATTGGGTGCAACTTTGAGACGTTTTCTGCCAGCAGGAGATCCTAAATCGTCTCCATTCACTCAGATGGACTGTAATCGCAGCTGCTGGACGTGTAGATCTGAGGTTAAATCAAGTCAGATCGCAGCAGGGCGTTGTTATAAAGCTGTAAATAATTCAGCTGGGCCAGCAACGGCGCTCCGTTACAGGAAGGATGAAAGGAGAAGAAACAGGAGGTGATCCCCAGGGAGAACTTACGCTCATTAGAGTAGAAACTTAATCCCAGTTGTTCTGTCTGATCAGGAATGCTGCCTAATGCAGAGATCTGAGGGAGGAGGAGGAGAACAGGAGGCTCCTCATGTAGCTGAAGGTTTACCTGCTGTCGTCTAAACAGGAACACACAGCGAAACAAACCAACCAACCAACGGTCCAACCGGAAACCAACCAACGGTCCAACCAGAAACCAACCAACCAACGGTCCAACCGGAAACCAACCAACCAGCCAACGGTCCAACCGGAAACCAACCAACCAACGGTCCAACCAGAAACCAACCAACCAACGGTCCAACCGGAAACCAACCAGCCAACGGTCCAACCGGAAACCAACCAATAAACGGTCCAACCAGAAACCAACCAACCAACGGTCCAACCAGAAACCAACCAACCAACGGTCCAACCAGAAACCAACCAACCAACAGTCCAACCAGAAACCAACCAACCAGCCAACGGTCCAACCGGAAACCAACCAACCAACGGTCCAACCAGAAACCAACCAACCAACAGTCCAACCAGAAACCAACCAACCAGCCAACGGTCCAACCAAAAACCAACCAACCAACGGTCCAACCAGAAACCAACCAACCAACGGTCCAACCAAAAACCAACCAACCAACGGTCCAACCGGAAACCAACCAACCAATGGTCCAACCAGAAACCAACCAATAAACGGTCCAACCAGACACCAACCAATAAACGGTCCAACCAAAAACCAACCAATAAACGGTCCAACCAGAAACCAACCAATAAACGGTCCAACCGGAAACCAACCAACCAACGGTCCAACCGGAAACCAACCAATAAACGGTCCAACCGGAAACCAACCAACCAACGGTCCAACCAGAAACCAACCAATAAACGGTCCAACCGGAAACCAACCAATAAACGGTCCAACCAGAAACCAACCAACCAACGGTCCAACCGGAAACCAACCAATAAACGGTTCAACCAGAAACCAACCAATAAACGGTTCAACCGGAAACCAACCAATAAACGGTCCAACCGGAAACCAACCAATAAACGGTTCAACCAGAAACCAACCAATAAACGGTTCAACCAGAAACCAACCAACCAACCAACGGTCCAACCGGAAACCAACCAATAAACGGTCCAACCAGAAACCAACCAATAAACGGTCCAACCGGAAACCAACCAATAAACGGTCCAACCAGAAACCAACCAACCAACGGTCCAACCGGAAAGCAACCAATAAACGGTTCAACCAGAAACCAACCAATAAACGGTTCAACCGGAAACCAACCAATAAACGGTCCAACCGGAAACCAACCAATAAACGGTTCAACCAGAAACCAACCAATAAACGGTCCAACCAGAAACCAACCACCCAATGGTCCAACCAGAAACCAACCAATAAACGGTCCAACCAGAAACCAACCACCCAATGGTCCAACCGGAAACCAACCAATAAACGGTCCAACCAGAAACCAACCACCCAATGGTCCAACCAGAAACCAACCAATAAACGGTCCAACCAGAAACCAACCAATAAACGGTCCAACCGGAAACCAACCAATAAACGGTTCAACCAGAAACCAACCAATAAACGGTTCAACCGGAAACCAACCAACGGTCCAACAGGAAGACATCAGGACCAAAGTCGGCCCGCTGCCTGGCCTCCTGATGTTCCTGTTGGACCTTCATTTCTGCCCAATGGGAGTGACGCTCGTCACCCACCTGGCTTTGTTTACAAGTTACAGTCTGTTTGAAAAAAAAGCACAACGTGGAAGCAAACTGCACCGAATGACTAAAACAAAGTCTGGTTTTGGTCCAAAATGAACAGCTTTTCTGGTGTGAACACACCAAGACTCGAGTCTCAGACCAAGAGTCTAAAGCGTTTTGTTTCTAAAACTGAAGTCTCTGATCTGAGGATGGAAATAACCCCAGACATGTCTCTCTCTCTGACAGACATGCTGAACTTTGACCTCATGTCAGGTTGTGAAGAGCTGATGTCTGATCTACCGACAGGAGCAAAACGACTCAGAAAGAGACGTCAGCTCAATACTGACAGAAAAACCATTTTCTCCTGAATAAGCTGAATCTTAGAACATTTATCCACCAAGCTGCATTTCCATCTAGTTTTTATTAAACTGTTGGGTTTCTTTGTACAGTTTCTGGTCCATGAACACATTAATAGAGTCTCATTAATAAAAGTAAGCAGACCAGTTTAACAGCTCAGAGACCAATCTATGTAATGACCACAGCTGCCTGTAGGGGGCAGTAGCAGCGCCACTGACCCCGGATCCCACTGCTGGTCACTACAAACAGACCGTCTGACTGTGGGCGGGTTGAAGAATACGTTCTGCTGCTGACCGGCAGCGTTTCCCTGAGCGCGCTCAGTGAGGAAGAGTAATTGGTCTCTGTGATACTTCCTGCGGCTCAGAAAAGATGGCCGCCCATCCTGCAGCAGTTCATTAAACGCCTTTTGTTGGGAAGAAAGTGAAAGGATGAGGAGAACAAAGGAGAAGCAGAACACCTGATACCCACGCAGCACTCAATCTGAGACCCATATGGATTAGCCACTGCGTGTGTGTGTGTGTGTGTGCGTGTGTGTGTGTGTTAATTAAAGTCCATAGAAATCTTAAAAGGGCCTGAATCAGTTATTGTCTCTGATTTTTTACCCCGTAACGAGTTTAACTCTGCAGAGATGAATCACAGCAGAGGAACTACGAGGCGTTTATGCTGATAAAACGAATTTAAAACTGTTTATTTTTCTCTTAATATTGTTTTCTGTTGTCTTGCTACAGAACCAGCAGATAAAACCAACAGAACCGGAGCCGCGGGCCTCTCTGCTCCACCGCAGCTCCGTTTAACAGGCCGGTTCTGATGCAACGTCTCCCTGTTTTCACTGATTAACCAGGAGAAATTATGACTAATTATCCCCCAGACTCGTTCAGCCTGAGTTCATGGAGTCTCTGATGTGTGAACCTTTGTGTCACTGAAGCCAAAAATCTTCAAAAAATCTGATTTATTTTCAAATGAAATCATAAAATGCTCCTCACCTCCTTCTGACTCAAACAACAAAGTTTACTAGAAAAATATCTTGAGAAAAATAAAAAGATTTTACTTACTTCCTGACATTTTTAACTCCTTTAAGCACTTCCAGCCATGCATCTCTGCCCCTCCCCCATCTGTTTCTGTGCGAAACCTGCTGAACTGATCCAGGTACTGAAAGTGGAACTAAACCCCAAATCAACGTTTGTTTGCAGATAAACTGTGGGAATTTGTGCTATCTTTGTTTCTCTGCAAATTTAGACATTTCTGTGTAAATTTGTTTAATTCTGCAGTATTTTATCCTCAAACCATCTCAGTGCTGCCCTCTTTGGGTTGAGCGGTGGTACTGCAGGTGAATAGTGATTCTTAGGTAATTCAGCCCTGATTTCGGTAATAAACCCATCTCACCCAGACACACGCCCTCTAGTGGGGAGTAAGGACTTGGAACGGCTCATTGGCCACGCCCCTCAGCGTCTCCTGGCTCCGCCCACTTTGTAGACTTTCTCTAAATCTGTCCTGGGGGCGGAGCTTGTTACACGTTACCTGTAAGAAAATATCCAGATTAAATTTACCATTTCTGGCATTTCTAAGGACAAATTTCTGACTTTATAAACCAGATAATAACTTTTATCAGTAGTTTTAACATCAATTCATTGCGTTTTGCTCTTGCAGTCGTACAACTTCAACATTAGGGACCATCTGTGATGTTTTGTAAAGAGTTTTCAGATTTTCTCCTCAGTGTCTGTAATGTTTCAAAGGGTCCCAATAATTCATCACAGAAACCAATAAAACAATTCAAAAGGGAATTTTGACTAAATCTGTTTATTATGAGCAGAGCTGAGGAGTTTAGTTAAACTCCAGGATGAAACAATAGGTACTGTGTGTGTGTGTGTGTGTGTGTGTGTGTGTGTGTAGGTGTGTGTGTGTGTGCTGCGGGTCCAGATGGTGGTTCTGAACCTCCAGAGGATTCACTGGGCTTGGCACGCTCAGCCTGGCCACAAATCTGCTGCCCTGCTGGGTCTTTGTGAGTCCAGAGGGCCCCCTGCGGCCCCTGGACGTCCCCCAAAGCAAACGCAGACGGGCCAAAACCTGGCAGCGTGTAAGAAGTGGACGTGTGGAAAGCCTTTCTTCTGCCGCTCAGAGATCCTCTGACGTCGTCTCCCAGGAGCAAAAAGCTTGAAAGTAATCTAGAAGATCATCTGTTTCTGGATTCACTGAAACTTTAAAACATTTTTACTTCAGGACTTCATTCATGTCAAAGTTCCTCCAGGATTTCATGATTATTTTGTGATTTTATGGAGCTAATTTAGAAACGTTAATGAGGAATTTGGTGATTTTTTTGCTCATTAAGCCTCTACGTGTTATAACAGAGTATTAGCGTATTTAAATTTTTATTTTTGTGCAGTAGTTATAATATCACTACTTCATCCTCCTAATATCACAACTTTTTTGTATTATGACTTTTGTCATCATTGCAACTTTATTTTTGCAATACTAAAACTTTATTCTGATATTATTACAATATTTTTACATTATTCTTGTAATATTGCAACTTTTTCTTGTATTATCATGATTATCGTTGCAGTAAAACAACTTTTTAATGTTTGTGAAACATTTTTCCAACTTTATTCTTGTAATATTGTGAGTTCTCATTTCATTACGACTTTATTGGTATCATTTTTAGCCTTTTCCTAATACTCCATCGTAACATATGGAACAAAAAAGATTTTCAGAAGAGTTGACACAAAAATATATTAGATTTTTGTTTCTCGCTACACTGATCACGATATGAAACACTGCCACCTGCAGGTGGGAGTCAGCATCACTTAAACATGTTAAACGGGTTTTTTTCACTATTTTAGCTGAAAATTTGCAATAAACTCATATTTAAGTACAGACTCCCTGCAGTTCTTAGCTGGAAGAAGTGCAGGGAGTCTTTTGATTTTGTGTAAATTTTACTTAAACTTAATCCACAATAAGCCTCTAAACAAACCTGTAATCCATAAACCGAGAGTCCGCCGCTGTAAGAGGAGCTTTGGTCCCCAGAAAGTCAAATAAACCAGAAAGGTCCTCATTCTGCAGTATAAACAAGCACACACACACACACACACACACACTCTGCACTTTCTTTTTCAGACCGACTAATTAAATTATAATTTATAGCAGATTAAAGTCTTACAGCGGTTCAACACGCTTTAAGGACATTTTGGAGAACCGTCACCCCGCCCCTATTGTTCGAACACACACCAGTGCAGTCAGCATATAATCCCACTCACACACTCCGCCGTTAATCCTTCACACAGCGGCGGCGGCGACCAGGAGCCGCTCTGAAAGCCGCAGGCCGTTTTCCATCTGACGGCTGAGTATAATAACTTTATTGTTTGTTTTCAGAGGTTTGAAAAAACTCTAAACGCCAAAAATCCTCATAAATAACAATAAGAGCCACATTATGAGGAAATATTACACACGTCGCTCAGTTTGGCTGCTTTGTGTTAGCAGAACAATAAACGCTTATCGGGAAATCTCTGCATGCAGCGAGAACACAACCAACGTTTCTGCAGTGAATCTGGATTTATCCCAAAACAGAGAAAAATCCAGGAAAACCAGTCAGATGGAAAAACTTTGGTTTCCGTCTGAGGTCTCTGGTTGCTAGGAGACCAAAACATAAAGAAATTAACACGTTTTAATTATTCACCAATATTGGAGCATTTATTCTAAATGGTTAATATTTTATCATTTACACAAAATAAAACAGGCAGAAGGTTTATTATTAAAAATTAAAAGCTCTTATTAGCTTCATTAGCTCAGTCCAAAACATTCTGTGAAATTATTTCTGCTTTCTCTATTTTTATTGATTAATAATTGATAAATACTCCAGAGGCGCCAGCAAACTGTGAAGTCCTTCAGCTGGAGAGGGAGAGGCTGGATTAACGCAGCGCTGCCCCTCCCCCACCTGTTGCTGCTGCAAACGATGGTTTATAAACCACAGATTTGGAGAGATTCATATGTTTTTACTGTTTGTTGATTTTGTCTGATTTTTGCGTTTCTGTGTTTCGTTTTGGTCCCGATGGAAGTCAGTGATGGTTTTCAGAGATTTTTCTTCTGGTTTCCGGTGATTTAAAAAGGAAACTTTAAGATGGGATCAAACAGCTGCTGAGGTGGAAATGGGAGGATCCGGAGCATCGTCAGGCGTTCTGGATTAAAAACGTCACAATCTTAGAAAACATCCTTCGCAAAACCGTTTCACTTGTGTTCATTTTATCTAAATGTTTTAACTGTTTAACTCAATTTTAATTGAAAACAAACAAACAAGCAACATTTTCAGTTCAAAAGTATTTTTTTCTGGTGAATTATTGAATAAATAGAAAAATGAGCTGAAGATGTTTATAGTTTTCAATCTGTTGTTCATCCAAAGTTTCTCTGATCAGTCACTGAGTTTGTTAGAAATCTGGACTGTAGATGCTAACATTAGCATTAGCTGCTACATGTTTAGCACTGAGATGCTATTTTAGCCTAGCATAGCTTCTGAAAGGCTAACTCCTTTTAGAACAACTTGAACACACCAGAAATGTTTTCCAGCTTCCAATCAGATCGATTAGAAGCAGAAATTAAAACCCAGCGGGTCAAACGGACCAGCGCCGTCCTCCATCTTTGTTAGCGGATGTAGCTTGAGCGTCAGACAAGCGAATACAAAGGTTCCAGCCAGAAAACAATGTGATTAATTGCATTATTGAGTGAAAAATTACGTAATTAATTAATCTAAATTAATACGTTAAAGACTCTGCCCTATTTAAAATATAAATAATACAGATTACTATGAATCTACATCACGAACCAGGAAGGAAAGACATGAAACATTTAAAGAGGAAATAAGGTCTGGAAAAATAAATGATTTATCCAGAGGAAGAAAATCCTAAAACAATCCCAGACTTTTCCAGAATCTGTTAACAGGATCTCCAGGATCCAAACCTGCTAGGATAAAAAACAGCTTCTGATCAGAAACCTTCAGGTGAGACTCTTCACCAGTTCCTGAATAGTTTTAAAACTTTCTGAGCGTTGATAAACTCCAGACTGTTTGTGTGAACAGTAGATTCTCAGAGCCGTTTTTCTCCAAGGCCTTCCTGAAACGTGACTCAGGAAAACGTCCTTCATGTTCTGCAGAAAATGTTTCACACATCTAGTCGTCCATGAACGCCGTGTGGTTCTGATTTTGTGCGTTGGGCTCCTGGCAGGAAGAGCCGGTTTACTGGCTTTGTGTGAGGGGCCCCATCTGTTGAGAGAGCGGGGGTCAAAAAGCCAACAATGACCTCCTCCCCTCCTAACATCTGCCGCCGCCCTGGCTGGGCGGCTCCGTGCCGCACAGATGGGCGACCAAGTGCTGATTGTTATGGTGATGAGGGCGACGGCCCCCCGGGGCCCCCCGGAGCCCCCTGGGGTTAATCTGCCACTCCAGCAACCCGACAACCCAGAGCAAAGTTTAAGTCACAAATCTGATCCATATCTGTCCAGATAGAAAACAGAGAAACGTCTAAAGGAGGATCTGAAGCATCAATCAATCCTCCAGCAAAATGAAGTTTTCCTGTAATGTTTTTTACTGAAACGATTATTAATAAATCATTTCTGCTTCAATCCATCAGTGAGAAAAGGATCATTACGAAAGACTGCAGGAACGACTAAAGGAGACATTCAGGCGTTTTCCTCTCCTTCCTGTTGTCCTCCATTTTGTTTTTACGATGCGGCCACAGAAGAGCGCCCCCTTCCTGCAGACAGCTTCCTCCATTCTGATGTGACGTTTCACCCACTTCTTTAATAAATTTATGATCACAGTTTTCAGGCATCGCTTACGTCCAGGTTTCCCGTCTGGCTTCTTCTGCTGCTGAATTACGTTTCTCTGGAAGAGGCGGAAAAAACGCGACGTGACGTTTGGAAAGTTTAGTTCCACATATAAAACTGGAACAAATCTAATTATTTTGTTGAAGGACAGACTCAGAATCCACTGCAGCTTTTAATCAGATTTAAAAATCCCAGCAGAAATGAATGGTTCTGGTTCTACAGGAGGCTGCTGGCTGCTGACAGGCCCGGTTCCTCTCCACTGTCGCCACATGCTTGATCAGCTATCGATCACTAATTAATGCTGCAGGAATTTAATCGATCTGTTTTTCCATCTGGACTGCCTGCTGTCTGCTTCCATTCTGTATTAGTTTTGGTCCAAATAAACAAAGTGAACCGATTCCTGATTATGAAACATCTTCAGAAATGGTTCAGTCGGATGAGATGAACCGATCAGCAGAACCCCGCCCGGCCCGGCCCGGCCCGGATCAGCTTGTTAATGCTGCAGATGAAGCAGCTCATTTAGAGGAAGCAGAAACTCGACCGGATCCGTCTGAGGAACCAGCAGCCAATCAGGAGCAGGAGCTCGTTAGCCGGTCGGGGGAAAAACATTTGACATAAATATGAAAAGAAGTTTGATTTCTGCATTGATTCAAACACTGAAAGTTTTATTACTGTTATTATCTGACTGGAAATCCTTTATCTTTTAATAAGTTGCAGCGTTAAAACGTCTGTTTAATGTGATTTAAGCGACAGAGACGCCTGACGAGCGCCCGGCGTTGAAAACACACCTCTGAACACTTGCTTCAGACCTGAGGGGAAATAAAAAGCCTTAATAAATGAGACTGGAAGTCTGGCTGAAAAATGAAACGACTTGCAAAGCAGAGGGATGTTTGCAGAATAAGAATGAGGGTCTCAGAGGGGCTCAGCCTGCTGCAGGAGCCGCAATTAAAGTGGCTTTTAAAGCTCCTGACTCACAGCAACGACCAGAGGAGGACCCAGATCCAGGCTGATCACAGGAGCAGAAATGCATGCTGGGATCGCAGGAGGCCGCGGCTGCTGCGATCCAGCCACACTAATCAGCTTCACGCTGGATCCACTCAGATCTGAAACTCCAAACTCCTCTACAGATCAGAGCAGGAAGACACGGCGGTGGCAGAGTCATGATCTGGGCTGCTTTACAGCAACTGATGGAACCGTTCATTCTGACTTTAAGCTGAAAAAATAGATTCTGGAGTGGTCTAGTCAAAGCCCGGAGCTTCACATGGTCGTTCCTGCTACAAAACCCTCCAATGTGTCTGAATTAAACCGATTCATCCAAGCAGAGCAGGTCAAAGGTCATCCACAGGGGGAGGCAACCAGCTGGCAGGTTTAGGTGTGAAAACATTTCCACATTTATCTGAAAACTGATTTTATTCATATTAGTAAAGTGACAAAGAAGAAGAAACATTTTTTCCAATCTGTTTATAAAAAGATTAAAGTGGTAAAATAAGAACAGCAGCTGAAACCAAACAGTATTCAGGAAGCTGCTGACGAGTTCAGCCTGATTTTAATTAACAGCTTCAGTTCATCAGGCTGAAGCAGGAAATCCCCCTAAAGTCACCAGGTTACGGTCAGCTCGCTTCATGAGCCACACGTTGGTAAAAACAGAAAACAATTAGACAATCAGGGTTTTATATGTCAAACCCATTAGCATATTAGCATTTAGCGATCCAGGAATTAGCCTGAGCCCAATCTGAGCTGATCTGCACCCATCAGAGATGCAGGTGTCACCGTGCAGCCGATTCACGCCGCGCCGTCGCTGATTAATCAGAGCGTGGCGTTAGCGCCGTTAGCAGCATTAGCGCCGTTAGCAGCGTTAGCAGTGTTAGCACCGGTAGTGCCGTTAGCAGCGTTAGCGGCGTTAGCAGCGTTAGCGGCGTTAGCAGCGTTAGCGGCGTTAGCGGCCTCGGCCTGCAGTCGCAGCACCGCCTGCAGGCGAAGTGACGCCAACATCGCTAACGCCAGACGCCGCTAACGCCAGACGCCGCTAACGCCGCAGCAGGAAACGCTGCAGCCGACCTGACATTTTCCTGAAACAAAAAAACATTTCCAGGTCAGAGGAGACGGTCGGGTTCTAAAGTCAGGGCCCGGGTCCCTCTGAGGGCCCTGAGACCAGGACTGAGGTCGGGTTGATTTACTCCTGACCTTTACGCCTCACAGGTCAAAGGTCGGGGCCATCCTTCTCTGATCTTCTTCTCTGGATGACGGTTCGTCTAGCAGAGAAGAAGTTCTGTTGGTTCTGGACTCCAGGAAGGTCCAGCGTGTCGTCCTCGTCTCGGCGCCGCAGCAGGAGTTGCTCCATTGCAGGCCGGTTGCGGCGCTGCAGTGCTGCAGCGCTGCAGCCGGCTGCGTCTCTAATCCTGATAAGTGGCCATAAATCCATCTGGCTGCGGAGACGCCGCTCCTGCAGGAGCTCCGCCGGGTTTCTCCTCATGAATATTCATGAGAGCAAAGCGCCGCAGTTCAGCCCATTTATCTGCTGAGACCTCGTCCGGTCCAGTTTGTTTTCAGCGCAGCAGCAGCACAACTCTGGTTTACAGGTAATAATAAAAACTGGATGTATTTAATGAAAACACAAGCAGAACAGGAAGTACCTTCCTGCCGACAGGATGGACTTCCTGCCATGGGTCACAGGTTTTACCCCCTTAAAGATTTCTCCTGATTGTGTTTATTTTTCCCACTTAAATGTTTCAAACAATCAATTATCAGATATATCTGAATCTGGACTTTGACTAGGCCACTTCAAAACCTTCATTTTGAGTTTAATTAACCCCAAACCAACATCTCCGTTGCAGATAAACTGTCCAAATTGACCCTTAAAGGTTCCATCTTCATGATTCTGTGCTAAATTTTAACATTTTCATGTAAATTTTCAGATATCGCTACGTTTGATGCTAGTCACTACTTCTAGATAAAACCAACAGAGGGTCTGGAAAGCTGCTAAACGTAGCGAGCAGAGCTTTAGATGTTCTGGGTTCTTCTGGACTTCCTGCTTGAGCCGCTCCACTGATCCAGGTCCTGCTTTTAGCTCTTCCAGCCTACTTCATGTCGTCAGACGGTCCGCTCCAGTGATTTATTGATTCTGGAGAACCAGGGTGTGGCAGCTGGAGCCAACATCAAATTAACAGACAGGTTTTGTTTTGGCTGCAGCTGCAAAGCGCCGCTGTCTTCTTCTGTGGTCTGATCTGGAGGACGCAGAAACTTTCACCAATTAACTGAATTAAAATGGATCTAATTAGATCTCAAATGGACTCGAAGTGGAACAAGGAATAACTTGCAGCTCAGCAAACAACCTGCTGGGCTGCACATTATTTCTGCTTCAGAACCAGATCCTGATTCTTCATCCGACACAACAAAACAAGAAGCAGAGGAGCCAGGAGAGGCAGAATAAGTAAAAACTAATTAATGTAAAAGCCTGCAGCAGCTTTAATGAGGAGGATTTAAAGGTGAGGAGCAGCTCCTCAGGCAGGTGATGCGCAGCGTTCCCAGCATGATTAATGCATGAAATGTCAGAGCAGAGCAGATGATGTTAAATATAGACAGCTGAGAGCGGAGGACATAAATGAAGACCTAATGTTCAGAGCCGAGGACAATCATCTCTGTAAATTACTCACATGCCACTTTTTTCCTCCTGAATAATGAAACACGTCCAGAGATTTAATTAAAACACACGAAGGCTTTCAGGAAGAAGAAAGGACGAGTTAGGAAACACGGATCGGGCTCTGAGTGAAGGAACGCAGCGGAAAACCTGCAGGCCGACTCGGACGTTCAGACGTTTAAACGGATTTTAGGTAAATTTAACATTTTAAAACATCCACAGACTCAACATGAGGAGGAGAAACAGGAAACAGATTTTATTCTGTTTCTACTGACAGACCAGGACGTCACCTTATGGCCATAAAACTCAGCTAGACTGGTGAAACTGGTGAAACTGGTTCAACTGGTTCAACTGGTTCTACTGGTTCTACTGGAGAAACTGGTTCAAACTGGTTCAACTGGTTCAACTGGTTCAAACTGGTTCTACTGGTTCAACTGGTTCAACTGGTTCAAACTGGTTCTACTGGTTCAACTGGTTCAAACTGGTTCTACTGGTTCAACTGGTTCAACTGGTTCAAACTGGTTCTACTGGTTTAAATTGGTTCAAACTGGTTCAAACTGGTTCAACTGGTTCTACTGGTTCAAACTGGTTCAACTGGTTCAACTGGTGAAACTGGTTCTACTGGTTCAACTGGTTAAACTGGTTCAAACTGGTTCTACTGGTTTAAATTGGTTCAAACTGGTTCAAACTGGTTCAACTGGTTCAACTGGTTCTACTGGTGAAACTGGTTCAACTGGTTCAACTGGTGAAACTGTAGAAGTTTTAATAATATTGGGAGATTATTTTCTACATCCAAATTGAAGCTTTTGTTCTGTTTTTAAAAATGTTTAGTGAACAAAACAAAATGGAAAAAGTAAATGAGTTAAACTTATGAATGAACGGAACAGGAAGTGCTTTTATTTTGGTATTCTCAGATGAAAACAACTGAAGTGCTTTTATTTTGGTATTTCCAGCAGGAAGTCTGGGTTGGTAGTTTTAGTTCTGGCGATAAAAAGGCAACCAGGCAACAAAACAACATGGCAACAAGACAACATGGCAACCAGGCAACATGGCAACCAGGCAACATGGCAACCAGGCAACAAAACAACATGGCAACCAGGCAACATGGCAACCAGGCAACAAAACAACATGGCAACCAGGCAACATGGCAACAAGACAACAAAACAACATGGCAACAAGACAACATGGCAACAAGACAACATGGCAACCAGGCAACAAAACAACATGGCAACAAGACAACATGGCAACCAGGCAACAAAACAACATGGCAACAAGACAACATGGCAACCAGGCAACAAAACAACATGGCAACCAGGCAACAAAACAACATGGCAACCAGGCAACATGGCAACAAGACAACAAAACAACATGGCAACAAGACAACATGGCAACCAGGCAACAAAACAACATGGCAACAAAACAACATGGCAACCTGGCAACAAAACAAAATGGCAAAAAGACAACATGGCAACAAGACAACATGGCAACCAGGCAACAAGACAACATGGCAACCTGGCAACAAAACAAAATGGCAAAAAGACAACATGGCAACAAGACAACATGGCAACCAGGCAACATGGCAACCAGGCAACATGGCAACAAGACAACATGGCAACCTGGCAACAAAACAAAATGGCAAAAAGACAACATGGCAACCAGGCAACATGGCAACAAGACAACATGGCAACCAGGCAACAAGACAACATGGCAACAAGACAACATGGCAACCAGGCAACAAAACAAAATGGCAAAAAGACAACATGGCAACAAGACAACATGGCAACCAGGCAACATGGCAAAAAGACAACATGGCAACAAGACAACATGGCAACCAGGCAACATGGCAACCAGGCAACAAAACAACATGGCAACAAGACAACATGGCAACCAGGCAACATGGCAACAAGACAACATGGCAACCAGGCAACATGGCAACAAGACAACATGGCAACAAGACAACATGGCAACCAGGCAACAAAACAACATGGCAACAAGACAACATGGCAACCAGGCAACATGGCAACAAGACAACATGGCAACAAGACAACATGGCAACCTGGCAACAAAACAAAATGGCAAAAAGACAACATGGCAACAAGACAACATGGCAACCAGGCAACAAGACAACATGGCAACAAGACAACATGGCAACCAGGCAACAAAACAAAATGGCAAAAAGACAACATGGCAACAAGACAACATGGCAACCAGGCAACATGGCAACAAGACAACATGGCAACAAGACAACATGGCAACCAGGCAACAAAACAAAATGGCAACAAGACAACCAGGCAACAAGACAACATGGCAACCAGGCAAAAAGACAACATGGCAACCAGGCAACAAGACAACATGGCAACAAGACAACCAGGCAACAAGACAACATGGCAACAAGACAACCAGGCAACAAGACAACATGGCAACCAGGCAAAAAGACAACATGGCAACCAGGCAACAAGACAACATGGCAACAAGACAACATGGCAACCAGGCAAAAAGACAACATGGCAACCAGGCAACATGGTAACCAGGCAACAAAACAACATGGCAACCAGGCAACATGGCAACGTGGTGTTGCCTCCTCCTGCCTGGATCCATCTGGAGGACAAATCTTTCTGCAGGTTTAAAAGCTCGTGAATTCTGTCCTTATTATTCACGTCTGATTATTAAACAAAAAGCTTTAAGCTTTTAGCTTTGATGTGAATCTTGATTAAAATTTCTCCTGCTGTAAATGTTTCCTCTGCTGAATAAAACCCCGTTAATCAGTGCAGGTCTGGATGCATTCATCAGTTGGTGGTGGAGAAGCAGGCAGCAAGTAGGCGACGGCGCAGCAAGGCCGTCTGAACAGAACCAACAGAACCAACAGAACCAACAGAACCAACAGAACCGGATCAGGATCACCATCAGAGGCTTGTCTCATTTCAAGTGGACTAAAATATCTGCACTTGGTAAGTTTTTGTGTTTTTGAAGTATAAACTTTACATTTGAGTGAACATTTAACACTGGAACTGGAAGAGATTTTAAATATCAAAATAAATGAAAAATTCTTTATAAAGTCTCTGAGAATAAAGGTTTAGTTGAGCAAATCACCAAACTGAAATCATAGAACAATTAATTATGCAAACCTTGTTTGAATTTATCATGTGATTAATTGAGTCATTTACTGACTTTGACTTTATAACAAAGTGAAGCTGTGGAACCTGTCCACAGCTTCCTGTTGGTTTGGGGAAACTTTAAGGAGTGAAACCAGCCGAGATAAACGAGTCGCTGTGACCCGACGGATTCTTCTGGATCGAGTCAAAGATCCGACTAAAACGCTCCGGAAAATTCAACCGTCCATCCTTCAGTTTTCAGAGATCAGAGACGGATCGTCGTCATCATCAGCAGCCGTCCTCCATCACCTCCATTAGCACCGACTGATCACATGATTGATTTGGCTGCAGCCGACTGTATCGCTGATCCCGTCCAGCCTTCGTTCTCCTGATCAATACTTTGATATCAGCAGGAAAATTACAAATTCCTCCCATCAGCAGCTGTTTGATCAGCGGCTCGGCAGCGGCGGGTCGATGGCTCCTCGCTGATGGAGGAGCCGCGCGCCGCCGCGGTTCAGGACCTATCGATCCGCTCGCCTTTCATCTCGCCCATTTAAAGCAGCAACCGGTCAGAAACGGGGAAGCAGGAGGCGAAGCTTCAGGATGAGGGGAAGGAGGCTGGTTGATCCTGGATCCACAGCCGACAGCTCAGTTCACCACCGGCAGGCTGAACTGGAACCAGAGCAGCAGCAGGAGCTGCAGCAGCAGCAGCAGCAGGAGCTGCAGCAGCTGCAGCAGCAGCAGCTGCAGCAGCTTTAGCTTCTTATTCCCATTTATTCAGATTTAATCTCATATTTTTCCAGACGTATTAAATGTAGCAGCTCATGATTTCTGTTCCCCACATTTCTGACAGTAGAAAGTAGAAAACAGCTCTAGAAGCACAGAGCAAACTAAACTAAACCAAACTAAACGTTGTCAGAACTCATATCATCCAAAGATCTTCCAAACGTCGCTGTTGATGGTGATGCTGTGGGCAGCGAGGATCTCCAGTAGCAGACAGTCTTACAACAGCTGTAAGGAGGCCTCTGACTGAAGACTGTAGCTACATGATAGCCTCATGCTAACAGCTCAACATCCAAACAGCAGAGATGAAACTGAGTCATCAATTATCCTAATGATTAACTGATTATTATTCCGATTAACAATTATTCTGATAATTTCATTTAAACCCCTTGAGCTCGTTTGAGCCATTAGAAATGCATTAAAAGTCTTTTTAAATAATTAAAACAAATTATGGCCTAAAATGAAACAAAAGCATTTCTTTAGTGAATGTTTGATCATTTGTAGGTTTTTGTACAGTTGGATGCAAAATGTCTGAATGGTTCTCTTTTTTTGGGTTAGAGATTAATCGATAACTAAATTAGTTGACAATTATATTCAGTAATCGATTAATCACGATTAATCGTTAATGGTAAGGAGGAAACATGAAGCGTTTGTCCAGACAGAACAGATTCAGCTCTGCAGATCCGAGTTGGTTCGTCTGCAGGAGAGGAGCCGCGGCGACTAACAGGATGTCAGGGGAAACTGCTTCCTGTAGATGAATATGATGCAGGCATGTTCAGGTGTTGAATCACAGAACACAAATCCATCCGTCTCTAAACTGTTAGAGCAGTAAAACATGGGCTGCAAACCGACTGGAAGTCCCTGTTTGGAGCATAAAAAGCCTTTTCCTTGTCAATCTGCTGCTTGCTTAAAGAGAGAAACACCTTGAAAGCTGCAGCTCCCCCGTTATAAATAGCAGCCAGCAGCCGGAGGATAATCCAGCTCCTTTATGGCCTTAAAGTGTTTGTTTAACCCGGGCCTGAGGGCCCAGGCTGCAGCCGACCAGCAGCTCCTGATGGATTGGACTAAAAGTTAACGCGGACGTTTATGATCCCCACGAGCGGCCTGGTCACCGCCACCTCCAATAAAACCTCTTAAACTATTAGACACACGTTCCCACAAGGATTCAGGCTTTCAGACACAATCCTGCTGATAAAACGGAAATAACGGCTCCGTATCCTCAACGCCTGGAATGTTCAGCTCCGTTTTCACGTCACACCAAACAGAAACCGTCCAGAGTCGACACACAGATTCACTTATCACAGCTGGAACCCAGAGATCAGGATGAAATGTGGTCTGGACCTTCAGAGACACATAAAGACGGTTACAAAATCAGCCTTCTGTCACCTGGAGAACATTAACGCTCTGCTGCTGTTGGATCAACCCTGTCAGGTCCGAACATGGAGAAGCAGCTTTCAGCTTCTATTCACCACAATCTGGAACAAACTTCCAGAAAACTGCAAAACAGCCGAAACACTGAGATCCTTTAAATCCAGACCAAAACCCCGCCTGGTTAGAGCGACCAGAACCTGCAGACATTCCCCAGAGGCGCCATCAGTCCAGAATGATGCGACTGGAAGGTTTCCATGTCAACGAACTGGAGGATGGAGGCAACAACAGGAAGCTGCTGCTGCTGCGGCACTAAAACTACTACAGGAAGTACCAAGTGAGACGTCAGCTAATAGAAACGGTGGGATTTGATTCAAATGTTTGAGTTAATCACATTTTAATCAATAAAAACAACAATAATTTAAATTCAAATGGAATTTTTGCTGCCAAATTATTGAATAAATTTGTTTCTGAACTGAACAACAGGTGTTTATAGTTTTTAATCTGTTTGTTGACCGTCATGTTGGAGCAAAGTGTTTCAGGAAGTCCTAGTCATTCATGGAGCTTCTTTAGAAATGTGGATGCTAACATTAGCGTTAGCGGCTGCATGCCTAGCATTTACATGCTATTTTAGGCTAGCTTAGCTTTGCTAACAGGCTAACTCCATTTAGCACAACTTTAACACAACAATGTTGCGACTTTTTGTTCTGAATGGAACAGAGTTTACTGAACCATGAGGAAAATGTCTTTAACTTCCAGAAAGGCACCGACCAAATGAAACTCAGTTTCTGTTTGGTTTTGGAACAGCAGCCAAGTTTAACTTCAGAAAAATGTTGGTTTGATTAAAAATCCCCAGATGAATCGGATGAAACGCCATCATTTCTCTAAACTAACCAGTTTCCCCTGCATGCAGTAACAGGCGCTGGAATCTGGGCCTGGTGTCGTTTCGTCTCCATCAGGCCGGAGGAGCCGGTGGAGAAAGTTTCCCCGGTTCCAGAGGCGCTGCAGACAGATCAGCGTTTAATGATGAATCATTGAGGTTAAAGCTCAGTGGGAATAATCTAATAACAGGAAACAGCAGCAACAAACATGATGCATTCACCTCTCGTTCACTCCATCCACCTCAACATACATCATCGTTTGGCTGCAGCGTCCAGGACAGAAGACGACCTGCAGCCTGGAAAACTCTTTTCTGCTGGACATTTTTATCCATTCATTCTCTTTACTTGGTGATGAAACCAGCAGGACGATGCAAAGAGCTTTGGAAATGTTTCATTTTGACTGAGAAACATTTGAAGGTGCACTGTAAAATCTGCTTTTATTGGTTTAAACGGTTGAATCAGCAGTGGAGAAACTCCCAGAAGGAAGCAGACTGTTGGAAGAGATAAAGTCAGAGAGCAGTGATTATAATTACAGAATCGACGGTAAGGAGAGGCTGCCAGCGCCAATTAATAATCACCCAGGGTCACCAGATTTAAACCACCAGCATTTATCAAAGCATCCAAAACCAGCGAGGAAAACATTTTAAATGGAAGAGATTTGATTTGATCATTTACTAACCAAACAGATTCAGTCGAGTTGAGGAAGAACTGAAGACCAAAACCGATGATGAAGCAGATTAAAACATTTGATTTTCTCTACTAAAACCTGCATAAATAAATTAAACTGTTGGAAAACTTTCATGGTTTTTAATTTAACATCATGTTGATCTTAGAAATACTTTCAGCTGAAGATGAATCCTTTGCTTCAAACGATTAATCGTTCACTAAAGGGATGCTGTCACTGCATTTTAAGCAAATATGTTTGTTTCCTTATTTAAAAAGGAACTGGGTCATTTTTATCCAATTAATCAATTAATCATAAGAATAATCGATTAGTTGATTCCTAAAATAAGCTCCAGATGATATTTCTGTTCTGAATCAATTTATTATAAAAGGCCTTTGGGTAACTTAGTTGAGAACCTGTTATTAACAGGGCTGGAATCACTAATCGATTAATCGTGATTAATTGATTATTGAAATATGAACTAATTTAGTAATCGACTGTTTACTGGACTTGATAGACTGAAATTGCATCATATTCAGAGCAAAATTAAGACAAAACTGTACAAAACATATAAAAATGTTAAAGAAAATGGAACCTGTCTATAAATATGTTTTCGTCAAAATCCTCAAAGTTTCAGATTCACTAAAATGTTGTATTTAGTCAGTAAAATATTGATTTTCTTATTCAGAAAAGGAACTGATTTATTATTCATATATTCTGACATGTTAAACAAGAGGTTAAATTAAAAATTTGTAGAATGTGTCGTTTTTAAATCTGATTAATCGTCAGAATAGATTAATCGATTACTAAAATAATCGTTAGCTAAAAAAACCTGAAAAGAATCTGAAAAAAGAGAAACAGCCAACAAAAACGTCTCATCATTTCTGCTCAGGAACTCTGCAGCACCAACACGCAGCGGGTCACAGAAATGATGCAGCAGCAGCAGCAGCAGCAGCAGCTCCAGCAGCAGCAGCTCCAGCAGCGGCAGCTCCAGCAGCGGCAGCAGCGGTAGCTGCGGCAGCGGCAGCAGCTCAGCAGCTGCATCCCTCTCACCATCAATTAGCCTAATTAAAGGCTCTGAATGCTGCTCATTGACAGCAGGAGGTCCAGAGAACGGCTGAACTCAGATCTGGTTCTTCAATCATTGGAAACAATATTCCTCCATTATGAACTCGTGTTTATAGATATTCCACTGATGCCAAATCTGAAGTGGTTTCAGCTCCACAGGAGCAGCAAGCAGCAGCAGAACGGAGTGGAAACTTAACGACCTGCTGGTACAAAGAGCCATTTCATTTTCACTTCTACCTACAATAAACACCAAATACGCAGATATTTACTCCAAACATGTAAAACTAAGCTCTATAAAACTGTCTTTAAATGCAAGTTTTCTCTGGACTCATTCATAGATCAACATATTTCTATATAGTGTTTATTATTTTATGTACTTATTTTTATAGTTAGTTATAAATGACTTACAATATCACATATATATTTTAATGCATTTTATATCACTTATACTTACATTTTTATTTAATATTTAACACATTGGATGGAATAGCTAAGCTAAAGCGCTAATCATGAACCGTAGGCACTGCTAATGCTAAGGTGCTATATATACACATAGCATTTAGTAGATGCTAATGCTAAGGTGCTATATATACATAGCATTTAGTAGATGCTAATGCTAAGGTGCTATATATACACATAGCATTTAGTAGATGCTAATGCTAAGGTGCTATATATACATAGCATTTAGTAGATGCTAATGCTAAGGTGCTATATATACATAGCATTTAGTAGATGCTAATGCTAAGGTGCTATATATACATAGCATTTAGTAGATGCTAATGCTAAGGTGCTATATATACATAGCATTTAGTAGATGCTAATGCTAAGGTCCTATATATACATAGCATTTAGTAGATGCTAATGCTAAGGTGCTAACTTAAATCCAAATCATATCTGCTCTTGAAATACTGCAGCTCTGGAGCACCAATTTACACTTCAAAAACAGAAAATCTCACCAACCATTTCTGGTCTAGTTTCTAGCACAAATATTACACTTAAAATAAGACAAAAACAAAACTAACTTACAAGAATCTTTTCAACAGGTTTCATGTGATTTTCTTCCATGTTATGAGTGAAATAATCTGCCAGTGGAACTAAAACGTTTTATCCATATTAAGGATTTATTTACTTAAAACAAGAATTTGTGTTTTTGCAGTGTAAATTTGACATCATGTTCTATAATTACTAAATGTTAAAATCTTGTTCTTTACTGTCTGTTTTGTTTAATTTTTGCATGTTTTTCATTCTAAAAGTTATCTGGATAAAAACATGCATTGCTTAAAGTTCAGCCACTTCAAAATAAGAGCATAAATATAAACGTCTTGCTACGTGTTTTGGTAACAGTCATAAGTAAAACTTCAACTCAAATGTCAAACTTTATTCAACTGAAAGTTTACTGAACAACCAAGTAAATTAGATTTCAGAATTTATTTGGTGAAATTAGATCAGAAGCTAAGTGCGCTAAATGCTTTCAGAGTTAGCTAAAGTGTTACGCTCAACGTTAGCTCCGCTGTTAGCGGCAGCGTGTTCTCCACTGGTAACATGTAAATCCTAGAGGCCACAATGTTTTAAATAAAACCGTCGACGCCGTCATCCACAGGTGGAGCAGAAGGTAAAACCCAGAGCCCAAAGACGGGCGGAGAAACGACCACATTCCTGGAAATTAGGAGTTTTAATCCAGATTGGATGAGAGATTATGCAGAAAAAACAGCAAAACAATCAGAGCATCTCCTGAGCCGGTTGGTAAAATGGACGGCGCCACGCTGGGCGCCACTTCACCCGATCCCCACCTGGACAGAACCAGGACTCAGATCAGAGCTGCTGAACAACAGACGGATCAGCACGCGTGGTCCAAACAGGCCGACCCGGTCAGAACCAGCACCGGCTGTTTGACACCAACCTGTCAGGCTGAAAAACAGCAACAGCAACCAGCAGGAGCCGAACATCCAGGAATAAACCCACACGCAGAACCAGTCGGACCTCGGCTCCTCTCACACACACACACACACACACACACACACACACACACACACACACACACACACACACACACACACGGTGGGGGGGTTCCTCACCCTGGGCTGAGCTGTGCGCTCCCAGCAGCCAGCAGAGCAGCAGCAGGTAGACCCTCCTCATCCTCAGCAGCCTCCAAACATCCCCAGTACATCCCTGCGCGCCCGGCTCCATGCTGCCCAGCTCCAGTCCCTCTGAGTTCAGGAGAAACGCTCCCAAATCCTGCAGAATCCACACGATTCGCCCCACAATCCCACTCACTTTCTCCCAAAAATCCTGCAGAATCCAGCTGTCAGGTGGAAACCATGAAGAAAAAGAGACTGGAGGAGAAACAGGAGGCAAAAAAAAAAAACCCTCTGATCTCCTCCCAAAAAAAAAAAGAAAAGAAATAAAGGATAAAATTCCAGCAGAGGAATCAGTTTTCCTGCGCTATTTCAGAGGGAGAGGAAGTTCCAGAAACTAAGAGGGCAGAGTCTCCATCATTCCAGATCAGCGCCGCGATCCGGTCCGCGCTGCCTTCCCGGAGGTCTGCTCCGTCTGCCGGCCAGGACCGACGGAGCGGGTCGCCAGGAGAGGAAGAGGAGGAGGGAGGAAGACCCTCTCTCTTTCCTTCAGACACATCCAGCTGGAGAGAGAGCGGGGCGAGCGAGCCTGACAGAGCCTGGAGCCATTGATCTAAAGCGGCGGGAAGGAAAGCCCGGAGCCGGACCGACGGGAACGGAGCCGCACCGACGGAGCTCCAGGCTGGCAGAGCAGGCAGCTGCTGGGACATTAGCTGAGCTGCACTGCCCCCTCTGGTCACTGAGGGAACTGCAGCGAGTTTACACTGGAGGGCTGAGTAAAAATAATGGAAAAACTCACTTTAAAATGTCCATATATGAAGATACATAACCCAGATGGTTCATCCCATAATATCTGGGTTTATATGGGGTTATTTTTTTCACTTAATTTTTTTTTTTTTCAAATTTACTTTGTCATTTGTAGCTCTGATTCTCATCAAATTATGTTTAAAATAAAATGAGTCAAGTTGGCTTTTTAATTTTGCTGATCAAGTTATATTCCCTCATTATTGATAAAAATAATTAGCTTTATTTGGACTTCAAACTAAATATTTGTTAGAAATCCGATTTGTCGTAAACATGTCCTCATGTTGACCAAAAAAAGAAATACAAAATAAAAAAATCTGTTAAATATTTAACTTGTCAAGTAAAGATTTAGCTTCAAGGTAAATATTAGCTTAGCTAGCTAAATATTTAGCTTGTAAACTAAACAATTAGTTTAGGGTTAGGTTATGTTACCCAAGCTAACATTTAGTTTGGAGCTAAATAACTTGCTCACCAAATATTTATATAGCTAAATATTTAGCAAGCTAATAACATTTTAAGTTTAAAACTGACATTTAGAAATGAATAAAATGGTGAGAAAATGACTGAGAAACTATTTTTACAGGGTAAATAGCCAAAATTATTGCTGTTAATTTCAGATTGCATAACTTCAGAAATGGCAGCCACTGAAAAACAAACTCTGAACATCTGAAGACGCGACCGCCTGGTTTCCGTCTCCGTCCCTGCGACCATCAGCGAGTCCATCCAGACCTTCGGCTCCTGATCAGCTGATCAGCACCTCCACACAGGTACCTAATTACCGGTTATCAGCCTGAACCGCTGCAGACGAAACACCACGTCTCTGTTGTGCGGCCATGGATCTGTGTGTTCATCTGTGTCTTTGTTCCAGCAACAGAGCTTTCTTTATCCCACGCTGAGCGCTCTCCAAAAGGAACCAATTAGAGCACAATGCAGCTGATAGCATGTTAATCATCAGGCAGCAGCCCAGACTAGCACAACTTCTGTCAGTCAAGCTGGAGGTCAGGCTGACGATTTACCCTTAGAAGGAACAAAAGTCCCTTTCTCAAGGAATAAAAACCTCTTCCTTTTTATACCCAAACGTTTGTACAAAGAAAAAGAAAATCAAATGTTACTCTCAGAGCTTTAAAACTGGAATAAGTCTTACAACACCGTCTGCTGCTAATTTAACAAAAAGAGTTACAATTTAAGAGAAACAAACATGTCTGACTTCAACAGTTTGTGTTCTTTGCATCACCGTTTGACAGAGGCGTTCCTCCAACCGCACTGAGATTTCTGGTTTGTTCTTAGACACTTTAATTTTTTTTTTTTGTTCTCGTCTCATTTACTGAAATCTGGACAGTGTTTTTTGTTTCTCCTGCCTCTGTACTAGTTCACTTGTAATTTTTGGGGGCTTGTCCGGGATCCTTCATGTTTCTGAAAACCAGTAAAATAAATACTTTCAGTATCGTTCTTCTTATCTTCCTTACTGAGTGACCTCATCTTTTTGGATGAGTCTTTATGCGCAGGAAGGTCAACACAAAGCTGAGCGGCTAACTGTGCTAACTTTTGGAGGATGCCGTCAAGTTTCTGAAGCTTCAGAAAAAGAATTACAGTTCTGCTTCGTGGTGGCAGATCAGCTACAAAGGCAATGTGCAATCTTAGACTCAAAAAGAAAATAGTGATAAATGAGATATGAAGCGTTTGTAATCAGAACGGTCACGTCACACTTTACATGACTTTTATGTCGTTGATATAAATATGCATCATAATTCTGCACCAGAGGAAACCAGAGGAATATTTACTCAAGTTAAGTAAAAAGTATCCATCCAAGAAATGACTCGAGAGTGAAAACATATTTGGTAAAAAGTTTACTCCAGTACTGATCAAATTATTAATCATTTAATATTTAGAAATTACATACTTAGATGGACCAAAATATGAAGTTGAAATGTTGGTATTTTAAGGACCAAAATGACAATAATTCATATAAGTAACAAAATCGGGCAAAATAAAATGTTTCCAAATCATTTTATTTCAATAAAAAACTTTTTAAACCTCATCAGAAACTCCAGGTCTGAGTCTGGTGAGTTTTAGAAAACTTTTTAACATGTTTGGTTAAAACATGTTTGTTTTTCATTCAGACATTTTTTGTTTCACAATAAAATTATTCAAGTAAAAGCAAAAAGCACAACGTACTGAAAATACCCCTAAAAGCACAAAAAGTAATCTGATGCATAAACGGCGGCCATCTTTACTGCCGTATCGGAGCTGCCGGGTGACGGCTGCGTTCTTCTTCTTCACACAGAATCTGACTGCGGCTGCCAAACATCAGATTTCAGCAATAAGTTGTAACTGATCCTGGAGTCCTGCTGAGCAAACGCAGCCTCAGCCGGAGGAAGTTTTATCACTTTAAGACTCTCATGTTTTCAGTCTTTGGCTTCTCCGTCTGCAGCTGAGCGACACCAGTGTGGTTCTGGAAAATACAAGGAGCAGAAATAAATCCGTCCTGCTACCTGATAGGAATTGAAGAAGCAGCTCACATAACTTAGACCAACATGTCGATCGATGGCAGCAGCCGTCATCCTGCTGCCGTTTAAATCCTGACTGAACTCAGTGTTAGTTTAAAAAATGTTAAAAAAGAGAATATTTCCGTTTGAACATGGATAAAAAGCTGACTAGATATTTTGTAGACTAAAGGTTTGTTCAGTCTGTGTTTAACACGTAACTGTTTAAATTTAAGTCACATGACGGAGACTTGAAGTGAAGCGTCTTTTTAATCTCTTCATAAATGACGGTTTCAGTGGAGACCCACCTGCTGCAGCTCTGACTGGACGTCTCTGTTCGAAGGAGTCAAATCTTCGGCATCTTTTAGTGTTTTTCCTGCTCTCGGGTCGGATTATTTTCTCCGCTTGTGTTTTCATCAGCAGCGCGGATCTGCAGAGCAGCCGGAGGGCAGATAATGAAACCTGGCAATGAGGCTGTACGCGCGCTCGTCTGAGAGCGGATATTAATATCGGACGGGAAATTAAAAGGCTGCGTTGTGAAGGCCGACACGCGCCAACATGCCGGCTCTTATTGAAGAGGCTCCCTGGTGCTGCAGCTGATATTAAACATGTTCCTCCATAAAAAACACACTTTATTTAACTTTGCTGTCTTTGATCTCAAACAGCGTGAAGATGGAGCTGGTTGCAAAAGTCAAAGTTAAACAGCAAAAATAAAGATGTGCGTTAATTTACACTGCAAAACCTCAAAATCCTACCAAGTATTTTGGTCTAGTTTTTAGTACAGATATCTTAATGCACCTGAAATAAGACAAAACTCATTTACAAGAGCTCGTTTATAGTAATTAATTTTTCAACCCAAGTTCATCCAGAGCAGCATTAGTTCTGCTCAGATCTCAGGAACTGATTTCATTCAACCTACAAACAAATATTACCAGTAAAGATTCATCCTGAGCCGCCTGCAGGGCAGAAAACAGTAAATAAATGTAGTTTCAGTGAAATGTGCAGAGCATCGACCCCGCTGACTGCCAGGATAACAACTCAGACTCTGTTGTTGAGATTCTTCTCATTAAGCGGAGAAGTGTCAGTCGGCGCCTCTTGTTAGTCTGCTTAACGAAGCCAGGAGAAACCAACAAAGGTCAGGCTTTGGGTTCGTTCCAGCAACTCCGGTTCATTTAACCCCCTCAGCCAATCACAGCGCAGCGGATCCTCCAATCACAGCGCAGCGGATCCTCCAATCACAGCTCAGCAAATCCTCCAATCACAGCCAATCACAGCGCAGCGGATCCTCCAATCACAGCGCAGCGGATCCTCCAATCACAGCTCAGCAAATCCTCCAATCACAGCCAATCACAGCACAGCAGATCCTCCAATCACAGCGCAGCGGATCCTCCAATCACAGCGCAGTGGATCCTCCAATCACAGCTCAGCAGATCCTCCAATCACAGCCAATCACAGCGCAGCGGATCCTCCAATCACAGCGCAGCGGATCCTCCAATCACAGCCAATCACAGCTCAGCAGATCCTCCAATCACAGCGCAGCGGATCCTCCAATCACAGCGCAGCGGATCCTCCAATCACAGCCAATCACAGCGCAGCAGATCCTTTCTACTGAGTCAGCGAACAAGACAAACCAGCAGCCATATTGGATTTTAAAGGTGCAGTACGCAACTTTTATAAACCGTCTCCAAGTTGTGACAGTTTGTTATGAGACAGATAATCTGAGAAAAGATCGATTTCCACCTCCTCCCTGAGCTAATGTTGTTTGAAGAAAACGACCAATCAGAGGCAGGAGGAGGGGCTTTGTGCTGTCAATCAACCCCAATATGAAGGTTAATGTTAGCTTAGCACCAACGGCTGATGCTCATCATTGTCTCCTTTTCTAATCAAAATGATTAGAATAAAATGAAAAGTTTGTGCAGCCGACCACAGAGCATCCTGCCACCATTTTTACACTGAAACCAACTAAATATTAGCAACATCAGACACATTTTGACTAATTTTACATAATACATGCAAAGGCTGCTCTGACATTCAAAATGGCGGACTGGTGAAGATCTGGACGTCATTAATGTCCAAACATGTCAGAGTTTCATGGAGGTTTGGTTCGTTCAGGCAGAGAAACAGGAAATGATCTAAAATAACCGGCTGAGTTGAAGCAGGAATGGACAGACATTATTTCAATGAGGAGCGATTTTTCAATGAAGGAAGAAAATGTTGAGTCCATTTCAGGTGAGATGGAGTAAAAACTCCTGATGTGTTGAACAGCAGCTCTGATGGGATCCAGCCTGGAGACGCTGGCAGCCGCCGCCTCCTCAGCAGAGGCTTCAGAAGCCAAAACAGCTTTTAGACAAATGACAATAAAGCCGACTTCTCCTCTGAAGCATCCAGTTCTCAGCAACGACGCTTCACACAGCAGATAATAATCAATCCACAGAATGATCGTTAAAAAGGACAGGAAGTGTTGAAAAAGGCAATAATTAATAAAAACTGAAATAATCCGTAGAGCGGAGACCAACAGTGAGAGAGAAACACAATAATACAGTCAGAAATGAAAACACCGTCAGAGTTGATGAAATCTTCAGCTGCTTATGGATCGATTTTAAAATGGTTCAGATTTTAAACGCATCGTCACCAGAAAAGAATCCAAAGTGATTCAGGTTCACTTTGTTGTAGCAAATTAACAACATTACAAAAAAGAGCAAAATATTCCTTAATAAACCAGGCAGCGTCAGCCGTTTACGCCCAGATTCACGTCTGGCTTCTTCTGGTGAGGAACTACGACCAGAAGACGCCGGGCTCTTCTCACACGTCTGAGGAAATGCGACTCAGACTGCAGACGCTTGGAAAACGATCGGATACGATTTAATTCCACGTCAGGACGTGGAACAGATCAAATTATTTTGAAGGTGCAGAGATCCGAGTTCAGACGGCTGTTAAAAGTCGGATTTGTTCTGCGCAGCCTGGGAGTTCACAGCTGATGAAATCAAACTTCGTATCACAATAAGCAACATGCAGAACTGTGGCCTGGACAATGCAAAGCGCTGGTTCCCAGTTTAACGTTGGTATCGTCTGACCAGAACACCTTCATCACCCAGTCATTTCCTCCTGACTTCCTGTCACCAACAGGAACCTCTTCTTCTTCTCTGCTTTATTCCCACCTGATCACATCAGAGCTGCTTCAACCCAAATCCAGTCCGTTAGTCTAGAAATCGGTTCAGTTGGTGAGATGTGAACGCTAATCTAACTCTGGTTCACCTGCAAACCTCGAGTGACATGAACTCTGGTTCAGTTTGAATGTGAACGCCAAGCAGACCAGAAACCGCTCCAAAATCAGGAAGTGGACTACAGCGCAGGGCATTCTGGGTAAATCCAACCAAAGCTAACGTGCTAGCCTAGCGCTAGCAGCAGAAATGGCTCCTGGTCTTTAGCCTAAAGAGAAATCCTCCAACCGCTAAAATCTGACGCCTCCATCTTGTTTCCATGTGGTGAAGAAGGAAGTTGCTCTCAGTGTCTTCAGAGGTTTTTGTGTCGTTTCCTTCAGTGGTTCTTGGTGCAGCGCCCCCACAGGCCAGGAGGGGAACAGGTTGGTTTGACTCAGAGCAGCTGGAGGAGGATCCAGAGCAGGGAGCGTGTTGATGTTCCTGCTGGACTGCGTCCGGTCGCAGTGAGGGCAGCGGACTGCAGGTAACTGCTCACCTGTCCTGTTCAGCTGCCAATTCGAATACTTCTGCACCAACTCGCCACCGCGCTCCAGCAAACACAAAGAAGTGTGAATGTAATGAGTTCTTTAATAAAGGCTAATTAATTGGATCGGTTGGTCCTCAGAATGACAGCGTTAGGAGTCACTTTAATTAGCTTCCTCTATCATCCAGACACAGACAGGAAGACCAAACAAAGCTGCAGAGAAAGATCAGCTTCTGGCTCTTTATTCAAATCAGGAACAAATTCAGCAGTTCTTAATTAAGGGGCTTGATTTGGATTAATGTCTAGGAATTATTGCACGTCTCAATAAGTATGAATACAGCAGACTGATTGTTTATGCTGCAACTTTTCTGCAAATTCGAGTAAAATGTTCTGCAAGCAACACAATGCAGAAAATCCATTGAAACGAGGCTCGTTAGGCAGAAAGTGAAGCGTCTGAATGGTGACGTGACTCTGGAGTCATTTTATCAGACTTCAAACCAAACCAAGAGTTCGTTCAGCAGAACCTGAACAGCAGAAACTAGCAGGAAAAACGTTCATTTGCATCAGAAGTCGTTTTCCTTCCACTGAATGAGTTTTACCAGCGAGTTAAACACAGACGAGTAAAAATCTCCACATTAAGTTAAACTAAAGGCCTTTTTGCTGAGTCCCAGCCAAATGAGACAAACTCTGAACATCTGTCTGGCTCCTTTAAGGATTTAATTTTAGATCCATGAATTTAAGACTTTTTAAGACCTTTGGTTCCATCATGAATTCACTTTAAGACCTGAAACTCCACAGAAATGTACAAAACGTCGTCCAGCCAACTACTGATAATTTCCACTTCACCAAGACAAACACAAATAAGCCAGCTAGCTATCGGGGTATGTTAGCAGTGAGTTAGCGATAGCGGTAGAGTCACAGAACACAATGAGTCCGAGAGTGACTCAAACTTCTGCCCGACAGAAAAATACACAAAATGTGTCAAAACTGAAGAAGTTTGAATAACTTGATCTGAAACATATTTAAGAGATTTTATGGTCTTCATGTAGATGCTTAAATTTAAGACTTTTTAAGGCCCAGGAGGAGTTTGCTCAGAGATATTTACATCCAGCTGTAATAATTATTGAGTTACATGTAAAATAAGTGAAATAAATGAGCGAAAATGTTTGTTTTCTGGAGATTCCTCCAACATTTGATCCTTTCTAAGCTGAACTTCGGATCCATTTAAACCCAGATTAGGTGCAGGATTACCCTCCATGTCTGTGCATGTAAGGCTCACTTCCTGTCGGCAGTAATCGTGTTGGGCCAGACGGGTCGGATGAAGTTGGCTCGTTTGAGCCTGAAATCGATGCTGCGAGGCGTTATCAGTTTATTAGCAGTGTTGCTGCGCCTGATAAGGCCTTAATGCAGCCGCTACCAAACAGCAGCTAAATGGACTCAACAAGCTTCTGTTTGTGTCGGCAGGAAGTCGGATGGTATCTGCAAAACAAAGAGCAGCAGAGAGGCGACGAGGAGGAGGAGGAAGGTTTGGCTCCGCAGCGGAGAGGAAGGAGGAGAAAAACTCTGGTTTCAAAACAAGTTTATAAGTGACGAGCTGAAGAAACGCGTCCAGTGATGCCGTGACGCCCGACAGGAAGGAGTAATTCGAGCGCCGCCTGCGCCGGTTCAACGCCGCGCGACGCTGAGGGCTTAAACAAAGTCCAAACCTGGATCCTGTTATTGACTGAGATCCTCAGTTTATGAAGTTTAACCTGCAGGAGGAAACGGATTTTAACCCTCAACTGGAGCTGAAACGATTCATCAGATTAATCATTTCTATAATCGTCAGATAATTTAGTGATCCTTCAATTACATGTAGATTCAACAAAGATGAAAGAAAACGTTCAGAGATGAACCCAGAACTGTATAAGACATATCTACATTCAGCATTTAGCAAGCGTTCACTAAAGGAATGCTGCTCTTGCATTTTAGGCTGTAAAATGTTTATTTTCTTATTTAAAAATGAATTATTTGGTTTTTTAATGCATCTCTAAAGGACAAAAAGGATTTTAAAATCTGATTAATCAATAAATTGCCAGAATAATTGATTAATCCTCCTCACTGCTCAAGAGGAAAAGTTTTAGCTTCATCAGGTTCAAATTATGTAACAAACTAAAAAAATCTCCAATTAAGCATCTTTAGTGTCCAGTTATTATTTCCAGATCCTGAACTCTTCAATCTTCATCTGCAGATCGATGAATCCGAGTTAAACCTGCTTCACCGTTTGTTTAATAACCAGAGAAATCACTAAAGATGCCCTCCGTTACAGAGTCCTGCTGCTGTAACGCTCAGCTGAACGTCCACCAGCAGGCGGAGCGCACTGAGCATGTGCAGAGGCTCGTCAGTATTCTGGCGGCGGCGGCGGAGCTGCCAGCGCCCATCGATCAGACATTTAGCTGAATGTTCTCATCGAACGGCGGCTGCTGCAGACCGCAGGCGCGTGGACGGACTGGGAAGCAGAGACTCTCTCCCAGTGGGAGGGCGATCAACAGAGGGGGGAGAGAGAGACGGCGGGAATGTCAGCTGACAGATGAAGCTCTAATCCAGAATCAGCTGCACCAGATTATTTCTTCTTCTATGAATCTAAACCACAGCTTGTTGACATGGCAACCATCTGATGCTGCCAGGCGCTCCGGTTACTGCCTGATGACATCACAGCGGCGATCATGACGCCCCCTGCTGGTCGCTGCTTACACCATCACTGCTACACATTGATTAAAAATAATAATTTATTTTAATAAATCTGGATTAATTTACCCAACAGAGGAGGAGATTTATCATTTATTGTTCAAATTTAGATTTATCACAATAACTAATATCTGTAGAAATAACAGCATCATCTGGATTAATATTTCTATTATTTCTTCCACTTTTTGTTCCATTAGAGCATCAATAAATATCATCAGAATGAAAAAGTATGATTAAACTCAGTTCCTGTGTTCAGATTAGTATAAATACTAATCTGAACACAGATTAGTGATAAAGACCCACAACTTTAAAAGGATTTTTCATGTTTGCTGTATTAAAATAAAACAGTCTAGTTTACAGTTTGTCTAAGGTTTGATTATTCTCCCTCATAAGAACTGAATTAGGATCATTTTCTGATTTTAAATAAAAGATGATTTTTGTGCAGCAAAGTCAGATTTTCTGTGTGAGTTTCTGGATAAACGAGGTTCCATTTATTATTAAAGTTATTAAAAGATTCATTCTTTGTTGTACTTAACATTTCACAAAGTTGCATCATTCTTTATCTGCAGCTGAGGGCCGCAAAAAGATCAGTCCAAGGGCCACAAACAGCCCCCGAGCCACACTTTGGACACCCCTGATCAAAAACAATGAAAGTTTCAGAGATGTCACCACAAGGTTCTGAGAACGGTGGCCTGAAAGGGCCAAACAGGTGGAGCTGCTGTTTGAGTTTTACTTTAATATCTGCTGTAATCTGAGATTAAACTGAAAACAAATTAATCCTGTTTGACGAGTGAAATGGATCCAGTCTGCAGTCAAATCACAAACTAAAGCGTGAAACTCCTGCAGTCAGCAGAGGAGCTGCAGGAGGCAGAAACCGAGACGTCTGAACTCCAAACAGCTCCACGTTTTCCCAACGCCTGCTCGGCTTTTCTTCACTAAATGTCAAGTATTATTAACTGGAGGCGACTGAGGCGCTTAAATGAAGATAACCTGGAGTCGACCACTGTTACCGAGGAGAGATTATCAGGCCATCATCCCCAAAAAACCAAACAGCCGCCTGGACCAGAGCAGCAGCGGCTCAGCTGAAGGTCAACTGTCAGTCCAGATAATCAGGAGAGTCCGAACGGCTTCACACACTCACACACACACACACACACACACACACACACACACAATCAGCAGAGGCAGATAAATCAAAGAGAGACAACTACAGTCAGCAGGTGGTGTGATGGAGAGGAAACTAATGGTCAGCTTCCTTCAGCTGGCAGTGTGTGTGTGTGTGTGTGTGTGTGTGTGTGTGTGTGTGTGTGTGTGTGTGTGTGTGTGTGTGTGTGCGACCCGCGGGTCAGATCTATAATGGAAGATCCTCTTCCCCGTCACCACATCCTCTGCAGCAAACGGCCCAGAAGCAGAGATTGGACCCGACCGGACTCGGAGAATCTCTGCTTTACGTCCAGAAACAGGAAACGGTTCCAGACGTTACCTGGCAGCGGGTGGTCCAACGCCGCGGCGCTCCTTCAGGGCCGCTGGGCTTTCTGGATCCATTTCTGCCTCGACGGGTCGACTCAGTCGGTTCCTCTGCTGACGACACGTTACAGAGAAATCAGCAGGAGGCTTTGAAACATCCTGCCAGGCATCATGACGGGACAGCAGCCGCGTTTCCATCGGCCATGAAACAAAACAGAATCCAGGTGAATAAAAACGCCAACTCCAAAAACTTAGTTCAATATTTATTTTTTATCATTTACTTTTGCAATTAAAATCACTGCAATTAAAATCACTGATTTTCAGGAGATAAATTAAAAATATTTGTAAAGATTTTGCGATATTTGGCTTTTATATGACGGTAAATATGATTTCTAGTTACGGATGAGGGAGCAGTGAAGAAATGCTGCCACCTGCAGGTGGGAGTTAGCATCTGTTAATGTTTTCGACCAACCTTTGCAGAAAATTAGCAATAAACTCATGATTGTGCAAAAGCATGAAAAAGTGTTTTGCAAACAGAAACTGGTTTGATTTGCTTGACAAAATCATATTTAATCACATTTATTTCTGCATTTCTCTGGAGTCTAGAGGGCCACACCAGAAGCTACGGCGGCCAGGTTTGGCCCTCGGACCTCATGTTTGACACCAGAAGCTTTAATTAAAATCCAAACTGAAATACAAGCAGGTTGTATTTCTGTATGGAGACGATCTGAGCCTCAGAAACAAGGAGGACGATGGCTGTGTGTGTGTGTGTGTGTGTGTGTGTGTGTGTGTGTGTGTGTGTGTGTGTGTGTGTTTAGGTTTAGCAGATCTGTGTGAAATGAATTCAACACTGAATGGAAACGTTGCTGCGTTTCTAGAACACGGCGGAGAATCAGAGGCTGAGTTTTTATTCGGTGGCGTCGAAGCAGAAAGTGAAACAGGAAGTTGAGCAGAAACCAGCTGAGGGAATCTGAAGGAGGCAGAGATGTTTGTTGTATTATTTACATGGTGCCCAGCAGGACGCCTGTTGTTTTCTCTCCAGGAAATGATTCATTCATCGTTTCTTTGGATCCGGCTTGTAAAGCAGAACCGCTGGAGTTCGGATCTTTTCATGTTTGTAAGTAAACCCAGAACATCGATGTTTACGCTCTGGTCACGTTTTCATTCATTGTTTCAGTTTTTGTTCGTTTCATCTCCTGAACGACACGTCCAACCCGACGAATCACCTTAAATCAGGAACCCAACGTAAAAAAAACCTAAGAATTTACTGCTTTCATTCTCAGACAAGAAAATTAGGGTTTGGGTTATTTGATGTTTTTAGGTAAATCAGCTTTTCTCTCCGTTTTACTTTTGCTTTCCAGCACTGAAAAAACAATGTTACCAAGTATTTTTATTTAGTTTCAAGCGCAAATATCTTAATACACTTAAAATAAAACAAAACTAACTTGGAAATCACATTTCATCAAGAGATAGCATCGTTTTTAAGTCAATAATTCCTTAATATTGATGAAAAAGTTCTAGTTTCACTGAGATTATTTCACTTAGACATGGAAAAATATCTATAAGTGAATTTTTCTGCCATTTTAAAACCAGCTGCTGTATCTTTCTGAAATGTAAGTTTGTTTTTCTTATTTTAAGTGAACTAAGATATGTGCATTAGAAACTAGACTTGGTAATATTCTGTGTTTTTGCAGTGGCTGTTCCCCTCAGTGTTTTAACAGCCTGGCCGGCTGCCAGGCTTTATTTGCTCCTTTCCAGGCTTATAGTGGTTTATTTTAAATTGGGTTTTTATACATCAGTGTTGGTGACAGTGAAGACGGATTAAGCTGGTTTTATGGTTGATAAATTGAACTGGGAGTGAGTTGGTGGGTACCGTTAGTACGATCAAGTGGAAAAGCTTAAAGTAATTTATGTGCAGGGCTGTTTTTCCAGAGAGGAGATGGTATTTCTGTTCATCAGTGGTAAACATAGAAATGCAGTGGTATTTCTACAAGCTTTTTGTCATCAGTGAAATAAAAAGCACCAGCTGCTGTGCTTTACGCTGGCAGTGAAACGGCCCACAGCATGATGCTGCCTTCCTTTTCTTTGTGTGCCCTCACCAGGACAATCTGCTGCTCATTGTTCACTGGGCGTATTTGTCACATGGGGACGACGCTTCTGATTGGCCGGATTTCCAGCTGAAATTTGGTGAAAACCAGCAGGAGCCTGACCTGCAGCAGAGTCCATCACTTCCTGCTGTAGAGTTCATCACTTCCTGCTGTAGAGTTCATCACTTCCTGCTGCAGAGTCCATCACTTCCTGCAGCAGAGTTCATCACTTCCTGCAGCAGAGTTCATCACTTCCTGCTGTAGAGTCCATCACTTCCTTCTGTAGAGTCCATCACTTCCTGCAGCAGAGTCCATCACTTCCTGCAGCAGAGTCCATCACTTCCTGCTGTAGAGTCCATCACTTCCTGCTGTAGAGTTCATCACTTCCTGCTGTAGAGTCCATAACTTCCTGCTGCAGAGTTCATCACTTCCTGCTGTAGAGTCCATCACTTCCTGCTGCAGAGTCCATCACTTCCTGCTGCAGAGTTCATCACTTCCTGCAGCAGAGTTCATCACTTCCTGCAGCAGAGTTAATCACTTCCTGCAGCAGAGTTCATCACTTCCTGCAGCAGTGTCCATCACTTCCTGCAGCAGAGTTCATCACTTCCTGCTGTAGAGTCCATCACTTCCTGCTGTAGAGTTCATCACTTCCTGCAGCAGAGTCCATCACTTCCTGCAGCAGAGTTCATCACTTCCTGCAGCAGTGTCCATCACTTCCTGCAGCAGAGTCCATCACTTCCTGCAGCAGAGTTCATCACTTCCTGCAGCAGTGTCCATCACTTCCTGCAGCAGAGTCCATCACTTCCTGCTGTAGAGTCCATCACTTCCTGCTGTAGAGTTCATCACTTCCTGCTGTAGAGTTCATCACTTCCTGCTGTAGAGTCCATCACTTCCTGCTGTAGAGTTCATCACTTCCTGCAGCAGAGTCCATCACTTCCTACTGCAGAGTCCATCACTTCCTGCTGTAGAGTCCATCACTTCCTGCTGCAGAGTTCATCACTTCCTGCAGCAGAGTTCATCACTTCCTGCTGCAGAGTCCATCTCTTCCTGCTGTAGAGTTCATTACTTGCATCACTTCCTGCTGCAGAGTGCATGTCTTCCTGCTGTAGAGTCCATCACTTCCTGCAGCAGAGTCCATCACTTCCTGCAGCAGAGTTCATTACTTCCTGCTGTAGAGTTCATCACTTCCTGCAGAGGAGTTCATTACTTCCATCACTTCCTGCTGCAGAGTCCATCTCTTCCTGCTGTAGAGTTCATTACTTCCATCACTTCCTGCTGCAGAGTCCATGTCTTCCTGCTGTAGAGTCCATCACTTCCTGCAGCAGAGTTCATTACTTCCTGCTGTAGAGTTCATCACTTCCTGCTGCAGAGTTCATCACTTCCTGCAGCAGAGTCCATCACTTCCTGCAGCAGAGTCCATCACTTCCTGCAGAGGAGTCCATCACTTCCTGCTGTAGAGTCCATCACTTCCGGCTGCAGAGTTCATCACTTCCTGCAGCAGCGGCGGGCCGAGGCCTCTCCTCAGCAGCGGCGCTCGCTGCAACAAGTGCTTCCTAATCTGCGGTGATCTGGGCTCGTCGGCAGATCAGTGCGGATTAGGCAGATTAGCCGTTTCCAGCTGGAGACGAGCCGCCGGAGCTCCAGCCTGCCACGCACCGAGGGCCGGGAGCGTGGAGAATCGCACTCAAAGCAAATGAAGGGATCGGCGTGTTTCTGCAGTCATTACCGTGGCGACGGGACGATGTGTGGCTAATAGGAGGATGTAATGGAGGCCTGAGGCGGGCGAGCAACGCAGAGAGAGAGAGAGACGGAAATAACTTCACACTGACGAAATCCATCTGTTTTTTACTCCATCCACAAAATACTGTGATTTTTTACCTACTGGACAACAAAACAAGCATAAACTATTTTAACTGAACAAATAATCTGAGTATTTTTCATAGAAATGGATCATAGGTTCAAAACTTTAAATATTTTTGCACATATTTGCTTGTTAAATGCAAACAGTTTTAGGTTTTTACATGAACATGAAAACAAACTTTGATGCTCAAACCTGGATGTATATTTTACTAATGCATCATAAGTTATTAATCTGATATTAATAAAATGTAGGGTTCTGAGTTGATGCCTCTGGTAAGGCACAGACCCACCAGTGGATGGGAAGGTTCACTACGTCAGAACTTATTCAGGAATGCGTTTCCTCTTTAGCTGTTCTGGAAAGGCGAAGATGAAAACGTATTTCTGAAAATCAGGAAGTTATTCTGAATTTTCACTTCCATCAACCTTTTCTGATCAGATATTCATGAAACACGGCGAGCGTTGTGGGTCAGTAGGTGACCTGATGACATCAGCGTTTACCTCGACGATTTCTTCTGTTGTGTTTCTAAATGTCTGTTTCCTTTCTGGGTGGCTCTCAGGGTCGGTCCAGGTCGGCGCTGGCTCCTCCGCTCCTCTTCCCGAGTCGCTCATGGTGAAGCCGTGAATTATTTTCCTTCCACTTCATGACTCTGAAGGAGGCGTTAAACCACACCGGTGGCTGAGAAGCAATCAGAGGAAGTAAATTTGTTAAGTGTTCTAAGAAGTGAACCCAGGCTGGTTTTCATCAGAAACATTTTGAATATTCAGGAATAATAATGAGAACTGCAGCTAAATCAAAGTACGGAGGAGCGGCGCTTGTTTTAATAATGGCCCGACTGCGGAGGAATTAAAGGGCCGGCTGCAGAACCAAACACCCACATTGTGACAAACAGCATTATGTATTAAAGCAGGCAGTGAGGGGGAGTTTGCTCTTCATGGAGCCATTTTTAGGACACATGAATGTTAATGTCAGAGTGAAGCGCTCAGAGCGGATCAGAACCGCTGCTGCCGCTCGCATGGAGAAACCAGTTTACAAAACAAAACGTGTTTCCAGTCAGATAACTAATGTAGCCATTGAATTTCAATGAGTCCCTGAGAGGAGAACCGCCCTGAAGTCCGATCCATTTAACTCCCACCGATCCGGTTCTTCCACAGACACTTTGAATGAAGCCGCTCTGCAGGGTCAAACCAGGCTGCAGTGCTCTCTGCAGCCTCCGGGGGCACCATGGAGACGCCCTGAACCACAGGCAGGAGGTCCTGGAGGGTCCTGGAGGGTCCTGGAAGGTCCTGGAGGGTCCTGGTGAACCTCCATCCATCAACCAGATGTTGGACTAGATTTTCTCTGTCCATCATTTTTACTGATGGCGTCAAAAAGAATCGTTTCAATATCAATTTTTACCTGTCAGTTCTTAAATAACATTTTTAATTGGACTGAATTCATTTTTAATTGGACTGAATTCATTTTTAATTGGACTGAATTCATTTTTAATTGGACTGAATTCATTTTTATTTGGACAGAATTCATTTTTAATTGGACTGAATTCATTTTTAATTGGACTGAATTCATTTTTAATTGGACTGAATTCATTTTTAATTGGACTGAATTCATTTTATTTGGACTGAATTCATTTTATTTGGACTGAATTCATTTTATTTGGACTGAATTCATTTTATTTGGACTGAATTCATTTTTAATTGGACTGAATTCATTTTTAATTGGACTGAATTCATTTTATTTGGACTGAATTCATTTTATTTGGACTGAATTCATTTTATTTGGACTGAATTCATTTTTAATTGGACTGAATTCATTTTTAATTGGACTGAATTCATTTTATTTGGACTGAATTCATTTTTAATTGGACTGAATTCATTTTTAATTGGACTGAATTCATTTTTAATTGGACTGAATTCATTTTATTTGGACTGAATTCATTTTTAATTGGACTGAATTCATTTTTAATTGGACTGAATTCATTTTTAATTGGACTGAATTCATTTTTAATTGGACTGAATTCATTTTATTTGGACTGAATTCATTTTTAATTGGACTGAATTCATTTTTAATTGGACTGAATTCATTTTATTTGGACTGAATTCATTTTTAATTGGACTGAATTCATTTTTAATTGGACTGAATTCATTTTATTTGGACTGAATTCATTTTATTTGGACTGAATTCATTTTTAATTGGACTGAATTCATTTTTACTTGGACTGAATTCATTTTTAATTGGACTGAATTCATTTTTAATTGGACTGAATTCATTTTATTTGGACTGAATTCATTTTTAATTGGACTGAATTCATTTTTAATTGGACTGAATTCATTTTATTTGGACTGAATTCATTTTTAATTGGACTGAATTCATTTTTAATTGGACTGAATTCATTTTTAATTGGACTGAATTCATTTTTAATTGGACTGAATTCATTTTTAATTGGACTGAATTCATTTTTATTTGGACTGAATTCATTTTTAATTGGACTGAATTCATTTTTAATTGGACTGAATTCATTTTTATTTGGACTGAATTCATTTTTAATTGGACTGAATTCATTTTTAATTGGACTGAATTCATTTTTAATTGGACTGAATTCATTTTTAATTGGACTGAATTCATTTTATTTGGACTGAATTCATTTTTAATTGGACTGAATTCATTTTTATTTGGACTGAATTCATTTTTAATTGGACTGAATTCATTTTATTTGTACTGAATTCATTTTTAATTGGACTGAATTCTCTTTCAGTTTAATTATTATTCAACAAGCTGAATGGAAAATCCACAACGCGCCATCAAACATCAAGCAGATGAATGTATGTAACTTTTCCTCCACAGCCACTAACCTTCATATAAATATAAAATTAAATGCTATTAAACTTATTTATGAACATGAACTGTTCACATCTGTCAGCTGTCTCAGGTTTCATATCGATCTGAGGCTGAACACTGGGATTAGAAGCGCCTCTTCAGTCACAGTTTGGAAATCAGGGAACATTTCTCCAACTGAAGTGATCAGAACGCCGGATAACAAAACGCATTTAGTTCAGAGTTCAGGTCAGAGACGATCAAATGGAAATTTATTATTTTTAAGTCTTTATTGAGTTGCTTCTCTCTGCATAAAGTCGAAAATGTGCGTCTGCACCGTCAAGGTGAATTTAATCTGTCAAAGTGACGAGCAGAGCTGGTTAACGTGGCCCATGCATCCACCTTACAGAGGAGACAGAAACTCCTCCGATTATAATGTTTTCATGAACAACCAGTTCAGAGGTCAGCAGACGTCTTCAGGTCTCTTCACCTGTCCATCCACATGGAGGCATGTCGCCTCCTCACTGATCCTCCTGCTCAGACAACAGAAGGACGCCGTCCTCCTCCATCAATCAGCCAACTTCTGCTTCTTTACGTCTCCTCCTGCTGTAACGAAGCGTTGCTAATAAAGTGATTGGGAGTCTGATTTACGGCATTGATCTGTACACAGAGCTGCCTGCCTCCATTGTTCCAGCAGCTTCTCCACGGCTGCAGGAGTCGCAGACGTGATGCTTCATACGTTATCGTTCCTCCACTGCTGCTCCACATGGAGACAAAATGGAGAGGATGTGGCGATGCATTCAGGGACCGTGCTGCTGCTTCAGTTTAGACAACTCCAGCTGACATCAGAGCCCAAAACAGTAACATTTTATCACCTCGATTTGCTTCAGTTTGATGCTTTGAAATCAGTCTGTAAAAAAACGGATGCTTTTATGGAGAGGATCTTATTTTCTCCATAATAAGCAGAAGATTAAAAAGGATGCAGTTCAGAGAACGCAGGCTGAAATCAGTGACGTCCTGAAGCCACTTTTATCCAAAAATGCAGTTTTGAAGACATCAGTAGCACTACTGGTTATTAAAAACAGTGTTTCAGATTTGTCAAAATTCATCGGATCGATTTAAAATGTCTGCTGACAAAAACATCTCAGACTTCTGATCTCCGTCTCGAGTTAAAAAATAAAGTTCCTGACAAGCAGCTTTACAAAATAAAATGTCATGAATAAACTCGTCACTCCAGCTTTTCTACGTTCGCAGAAATTCACGTAAAATCAGCAGAAATACCACGTTTTTCATGCTAATGCATAATTATGAATTTATTTTAAATTTTCCACAAAAATGATCAAAAACATCAGCTTTATGTGATGCTACCTCCTGCCTGCAGGGGGCACTGCGTCGTACTTCTACTGAAAAGCTGCCTCAGACTTTATTGGTGTCTAGTTTGTTGAGCTATTAAATCATTAAAGGAAAAAACTGGCGTCCAATAAATCTGTTATGTTTTTCTCTTCATCTTTTTTTGTATATTTAGAGATTGTGGAAGAGGTTTAATCATAAAACAATATGACACAATTCCTTCCAAATATTTATAAAGTAAAACCTCAAAATCAGTGATTTTAATTTTTTTATTTAGTTATTCTATTATATAAAATAAATATTAATTAATAAATAAATACATAAGTGTAAACAAAAATATAATAAATACATGAGCTGTGATTGATTCCCCATTAGGAAATATTTATGTCATTTTATCGGGTTATTTGTTCAATAGTAATCATATTTATTTAATATTGGATGAATTGGACCAACCAGATGTGGAGGAAGTCCTTTAAATAACCCGATCGTCAATAACTTCCTGAAACCTCTCAGCCAATCAGAGTGCAGCAGCCGCTGCCCTATAGATTCCTGTCCAACGTTTGTTACGGTCAGCCTGTTAATTAACGTCCTGCTGGTGTTCCCAGCATGCAGAGCGGCCCGACCCAGTGGGAGCGGGTCATTAAGGCCTCAGAACCGGACTGTTGGGCCGTCATCCTGTGAGGAAGCTCATCAGCTTATTACCTCGCCGGCTCGATACGGAGGAGAAGTCTGACATTTACTGCAGGAACGCTCATCAGACAGCCTAACGAGAGATTCATCCTCCAACAGAAACAAAGCAGCTCTGGTTACAGCAGCTTCCACTTCATTAAACCACTCAGTACCTCAGAAGAACTCGTGTTTAAAGGTCCAACAGGCCTCAGGCTCGGATTTTTATCAGACTCCCTCTCTCCGCTCACTACCAGAACAGATGAGACGCTCCGTCCTCTGAGTTCTGGGTCTGCAGCGTCTCTTCTGGGTGAAACGCTTCCAGAAAAAACCAAACGTGGATCGACTCTTTCTAACCACCTCTGATCTGGAGGTGGAGCCAGAAACCAGGGTTTGCTCACCAACCCCTCACCAACGTAGCTAAAACACTGAAAACATCCGGAGAAGGTCGTCAGACTTTACATCACAACAACAAAGTGTAGTTTGGAAAACAAGAGATTATCAGATCTTAGAGCTAAAACAGTAAAAGCTTCAGGATTTTCAGTAAAAACAGGAGACATAAGAGCCTCTGCATCACCTCCAGTCCTGAAGTCCCATCAACCTACAGCTTCTGGTTTTACCACCTTGTTTCAAAGCAGCAACAACCTGTAACAAGCTGCTGCCACAAGGTGGCGGTAATGCAACAGAGCAGCTTTAAAGCAGCAGAAGAAGACGAACCGTCGGCTTCTGCTGCTGCCAGGAGAGGAAACCGAAGCAGTCACTCTGACTGACGCAGCCAAAAGAATTAAAATCCCACCATAACCTACTTTAAAACAATAATAATGACACATTTGATAGTGAACAGAAAATAAACATGGTGCTGCAGAAGAGATTGGAAATAAATCAACTTCATGATTCATCAACATTTTTGGACTTTGAGTTCAGGTCAGTTCACAGAAGGTTGAAATGAAACCGTTATCTTTCATTTGTAGCTACTTTTTAAATAAAACTCAGTTCAAACCAGAAATCAAACTGGTTGGAAATATGAAGTGACTGGAATCCCACAAATTTACAAATGAACTGATTGCACTTCAATTATGTAATCGATCACCGGCTTAAAAAACGAGTCACAGACAGAAAACCTTCGTGCCTCTGAAGCGACGCCCACCAGGTGGGAATTTGATTTGACTGGGACATCAAGGCAAACAAAACAACAGGAAGTCAACAAACCGTAACACATCTGAGAGTCGGAAGAAGAAAATGCTCATTTAGTCCTACTCTGTATGTTAAGGACAATTTATAACTATTTACATGTAAAATGAAACTAATTCTTAGCAACAGAAACTGTTGAGAGGAACCATGTCAAAGCATCTAAGGCAGGTGGATCTGGATCCATTTATTCCTCCTGAATCAGAGCCAAACAGACTTTTACATCTGATCCAGTTTCTGACCTCCTGCTGGGCAGCTTCATAAAAAGCAGAGAAGTCCTGACCTCTGACCTCTACATCTGCTGCAAGAGGAGAGGAGAAGCTGGATTTAGCAGCAGCTTGGCTGGAGAGCAGCCAGTCCTGGCAGATGGATCCAGATGAAGCGAGCCCTGCAGATCCTCCATCCACACCGTAATGAAAGCCTCAGAGCTGGAGCAGCTCCCCGTCACATCCAGTCTGCAGCTCAAGAACACTTTACCACCGATGGAAACCCTCCAGAGCTATAATTATGCTCCACAGAGGAAGAACCCAGCGGATGGTGTTGAGTTTTCCTCATCTAAGTGAACATTCAAACGCGTCCAGCTCTGGCTGTAGGTATTGATCCAACTCACAGGGATTAATATTAAATAATCACAGCAGGAGGCAGGAAAAACACCAGAGTTCATCACCTCACTCAGGTGAAACCTCTGCTAACCGTTTGGTATTTAAATCACTCCAAGTTCAGCAGAGAAAACATCAGAAAACAGTGAGTGGCTGAGACAGGAGTGGATGAAACATCAGGAAAATGTGAAGCTAACGCGAACGCCGCGTGTCTGGAAGAGCTCTGCTGGGCCGAAAGCAAAATTAAACCGTGTTCCTCAAAGCTGCAGGAATTATTAGCTTAAAATTTAATTGCAAAACTTAGAATTTCAGTTTGAGTCGTTCATATTTATGAATTAGTCCAACTGAGCTTTTAAACCTCAAGTTAGAGTGCTGGTTAGCTGGGTCTCCTTCAGAGCTTCACAAACAGTTTTCTGTTTGTTTCAGAAACACCAGAATAAAGTCGTAACAATTTAAGAATAAAGTCGTAATGTTGGGAGAATGAAGTGGTAATTTTATGAGAACTGAGACGTGAAAAAGGATTAAAAATTTAAATGAGTAACATTGAGCATCTTGTGAAGTTTTACACTGACATCAGTTTTACAAATAATATTTAACCTTTTAATTCAGCATCAAATTATCATCAGCAGCAGAACTTGGAGTCTGAAAGAACCACAGGCTGATCGGCTCACTGCAGCTTTTTCTCATAATCTGTCACTTTTGTTGCAATATTCTGTTTTTATTCTACTAATGTTGTGACTTTATTCTCATAATCAAACAGAAACAGAGGTGAGAGCAGCTGTGGATGTAAATAATCACACTGACTTTTATCCTCCATGTTTCTATGGAGGAACATGGCGGCTGACCGAACCTCACCTGGAGTCAACAGGTTGGAGGGAACCGGGCTGAACCTGTGGGGACACACACACACACACACACACACACACACACACACACACACACGCACACACACACACACACACACACACACACACACACGCTGCATCAATACGTGTTTACTGTCATGCAAAACGATTACAGATGAGGAAAACAAACCGACTGTGTGAGATATCATTAATCTTTAATCACCTCAGTAAAATCATCAAAGCACCAGCAGATCTGAAGGATTTTCTTTAAAGAATCAATGAAACACTGAATATATTTAATCTTTTAATTCAAATTCCAGTCATATTCCTGAAGCAAACAGTTCTACAAAAGAGCTTTTTTCCTCTGAATCCAAACAGATCAGAACAAGCGTTGAGGTTTAAATAATCATTTCTAAAATGTCACGTTCTGACAGCTCTTACCTGCAGAACTCATCTCCAGGCTCCCTGTCAGCGGAAACAGAGGGAAACAGGTGGAGACGTTTCTCTGAAGTGAAATGCATCAATGATTGTGTTGACAGACGCTCTAAACATAGCCGCACGTCTCAGAGCCGTTGGTTTCCCTCTGCAGGAGGCGCCGTCTGCTCCGCCAGGAGCAGGAAGGACCGACGGCCGACTGAAGAGTCAGAAACACATCAAACAGGGAGAGGAAGTCAGACTGACAGCAGCTCATCTACTGGAGGTCTAAACTTACTGAGAGTCACACATTCAACCATCTGTTTATCCATCTACTGAAGGTTTTACTTCATTAATGATGTTAGTCTTCACAATGTTTAAGTTGGAGCCTCTATTCACCGCAAATCTGGAGCAAACTTCCAGAAAACTGTAAAACGGCTGAAACACTGAGTTCCTTTAGGCTGAACCCGGCTGGTTATTGAACCACAATAAATGAAACACTGAAGTTTGATGATCTGTTTCTGGTTCCTGATGCTTTTATCACTTTTATTTTTGTGTTTTGAAGATGTGAAGCACTTTGATCTGCCTTGCTGCTGAAACGCTCTAAACAAATAAACTTTATTGATATTGACTGGTTAAAGTCGGAGCAACGAGGTTTTACTGCAGCTGGTCAAACTCATTCAGACGAGACTCATTAATATTTAACGCAGATCTTTATGTTTACCTTTAGTCCAGGAGTGATGACTGCTTCATTTAGAAACCAGAAACATAAAAACATTTCTCCTGTCTGACATTTGATGAATGCCTGAACGAGGAGAGAGAAGATTTTTAGATTATTTTACTTTCTCCAAAATAAGAAGCTCAAAATCATTATTTGTTAGAGTTGCCTTTGAACATTGTGTGAATCTAAATGAGTTTTCTGTCATTCTGGCCCAGTGAGAACGGCTCAGGTTTGCAGAAGTCTGGTTAAAAACACATTTCCAGATGTGAGGTCGGGTTTTGTGACGGCTGCTCCATCACGTTGGAACTGCATGTTTCCATCTAAAACCCATTTGGACCCAAACGTCTACTTCCTGACTGACGTCTTTATTTGTTGCTTCCATGTTTCTGTCTCACATTCTGTGAAGGCACCGTGATGCTGCCGCAGTTCATGGTGGATGTTCTCAGACCTGACAGTCAGACGACCAAACGGTTCCACTTTGTTTCAGCAAACCAAACGTTGATGTTTTCCGTTTTCAGTCACATATTGTGGTTCTAATTTTAAACCCAGTCCTTACTGACGGCCCACCTGCTGTCAATAAATGATAAACATTTCAAAAGCATCAGATTGTTTTTTAACTCGTATGACTATGAAGTCTACATGATGATGGATTCATATGAGAAACAGATGCTGAGTTACCAGTTGCTATGGGGACTGAATCCTTTTCCCTGAACCAAACAGTTGCTGAGTGAAAACTGGAAGTCATGTGGGAAAAAAATGTTCTGGATTCTTCTCCTGTAAAGTTTAACATCTGTCAGCAAAGATGGTGATTTTCAATAACACCAACTGTGAGGCAGCGGCCATTTTAAGTATTTAAACCGAAAAACCATTACAGGTTGGTGCTTTTTGAACACAAATCAATAAACACTGTTGAAACAAAAACAGAGGATACTGATTCATATGAGCACCACTGGAGATAAAGCCTAGAACACATCAGCGCTGAGACCAGCGGACCTGGCTCACCTTTTGTTCATGACATCCGCCGCCATCTTGGTCCGTAAAAACTAATTTCTTCTTAGACTGAAAACCAGCCGCTCCTCATGTATGGGCTCCATTTGACTCCCTGGGGTCTTCATGTCGGTCAGACTTTAGCCTCCAACGCTTTTGTAACCATTTCAGACTGATTAACGGCTAAACTGAAGTAAACAGGAGCCATTACTGTAGCTGACGTCAGTTCGCCATGACTCAGCGAAATAAACGTCCCGGTTGTTTAAACTCGTTTCTTCCGATAAACCAGGACTGTTTCTATTCGCTCGCCATATTTCTCTGTTAATGTAACGTCTCTGCCTTGAACATTTGCTCACTGTTTACTGTATTTTACCGTCGCCATGATGCCGTGTTTAACCTGACAGAGGGGGCGTGTTCCGGTGGGCGAGGTCACTCCTTCCGGGTTGGCTATTCCCGCCCTTACCTCGGCGCATGTGCTGTCGCCTAGCAACCGTCACAGCACTAAACTCAAGCTTTTAAAATGAAGCAAGCTAATTTTTTATGTTAATTTATGAATTAGATATATTTTTTTACAAATCCTTTGTGCTTTTGCTCAAAGACTGAAATTGATTCTAAATATAAGTTTTTGAACAACTATTGCTTTGTTATTATTGTTTATTTATAATTATTTACTGAGTTTGTAAGAAAATGTAATACTGCTTCCATGAATCTAATCACTTTAACAACATCTTTAGCATGAGGAATATGTTTCAACCAACATTTGTAGTATTTACTTGTGAATAGTATAAAGCACATAATGCATGACATGTTGCTGTATTCACAACAGAAGTATGAAGCTAATTAGCTTCACTCGTCCATCAGGAGACAGATTTTAATATACTTATATTTAAACCTGTACTCCTGTCCCAATTGTCTCACTCCTATATATAAATCTCAATTTATCAACTGATACATCCCTACCTACACGCCAGATCAACCTGCTAACAAGCTAACGTTTTTAGAACATTGTGTGGGAAAATCTGCAAAAATCATGACATTTAAATTGTGATAATGTAAAAACCATGGAAGGAATCAAAGAAAGGTGAAGTCCAGCTTCTGTCAGACGTTTAAAGTATCACTCAGCTAACGGAGCAACGGGTTTGTTCACTGGCTTTGCAAAAATCCATGAGAAGTGTAACGGAAATGTTTTTACAGATTTCTTTTAGCAGATTTTTCAAACATTGTATGATGCATATCCATTAAATGTCTGTCCACATTATTTCTAATCAAGGAATAATTAGGAACAAAGGGAAAACCACATTAGTAGCGCATGATGTGACTTTTAGACAAAGTGATTTGCAGTGGCATCCTCAGTATGTTAATGTCAAAATGTGAGGCGTTCCCAAAGGATTTCCACTCCAACAGGACGAAATGCACAGAATGTCACTAAGTGTACGTCCATGCATTTGCATTTTCACCATTAATTATGAGGAAGACAAAGTCAGGCCTGGATTTCTGTGTTTTCTAACCTTTGTTTCCACACCTGACCCAGAAAATGTCCCCTTTCCAGGATGTGAACCGATCAGTTCTGGTCCGATGCCAAGCTTTTTATGTAAATGCAGGCAGCCTTTTAAAGCCCCTTCATGTTTATGCAGGAAAGTATAAATTATGTATAAATTAAAAACATGATGTGTTAAGTTTAATAAAAATTTATTGGCAAGTGGCGGGTGTGAGTGGGATAATACCCTCCAAGTTTGCTCTTATCCTGATTAAAATGGATCCATGGAGGCGAGAAGCACTCAGTGTGAAACCATCCATTACGCCGGTGGGTTATTATCCTGCGTGTACACACAGGTTCTCGGTGTGTTTTCCATTAACCTCACAATTTATGGGCGCGCTTGTAACCCCGCTAACAGCAGACACAACAGCCGAGCCTGAAGACGCTCAGAGCGAAGATTAGATGGAGTCTTCATCGGCCTGCTGGGGAATCAGACGGGTCACATTAAAAACCTCGACGGCCATCGACTGACCTGGCGTTCAGCCTGAGCCCCCAGCTCTAATTAAAGATAATTAAAAGTGTCTCCATGGCAACAGTGGAAAAACAAATATAGCATCTGTGGAGGAATGCTGCGCCGAAGAAAGAAGCTTCCAGTTCTGGTAGGAGAAACGATAATCCCATTTAATCCTGAGTTTCAGCATTCAGCCCTCATTTCTAAACGTTTTCAACCTGAGCGGCATTTTAAGGGTTTTTAACCGTATTTCTTATTTCTGCTGCCTACCTGACAGCAGCCATCAACACACCAATCAAGTGTCTGTTCTTTGATTTCGGCTCCATTTACAGGGAAAGATATTTTATTAAATATGACACAGAAGCTCCCAGTTACGGTGTCCCTCAGGGCTCAGTTCTAGACCCGTTCTTGTGTCTGTGGAAAGATGTTTGCAGTCAAACAGTCAAAAATTAACTATTTTAATTATTTTAGTATAATTCTAGTTATTGAGTCTGTCATAAGAAAAATGGGGGTTAATTTAATTTGTAAATGTCAGTTTAAAACAAAAATATGTAGAATTTAGTTACCAGGCTAAATATTTACATTTGGCTTCAACCTGGATGTTCATCTAACAAAACAATATTCAGTTTATGACTTAATGCTCCAAACGAAATATTAAGTTAACAAGCTCAAATTAGCTCCAAGTTAAATATAAAGTTAAATATTTAGTAATATTTAGTTGGTAGACAAAATCTTTAGCTAGCTCAGAGCTAAATATGTACCAACTAAATTGTGAACAAGCTAAATATGTAGCTCTGAGCTAGCTGAAGATTTAGTTTGTAAACTAAATCTGTAACTTAATATTTAGTTTAAAATTAACATTTAAAAATAAGTACAACATGATGAAAATATGATTTAGAAAATTAAGCCCGTTTTTTTTACAGACTAAAAAAGTGTATTTTTTACAGTGTAACTTTGAAACCGGCGCCCGTTGGCTCTGTGTTTGCTGCCCTTGTTTCCGCGGTTTAACCTTTCATTTCACTGCTTTGCAGATGACTTGCAGATTTATCTGCCTGTAAAAGCAGGACAGACTAATTTCCTTCTTGCCTTGAGATGATGAACAGCGAACGTCCTTAAACCTTTTAAAACTAATGGAAAACAAACTGATAGCCATGATATTTACAGCTGGAACGTTTTTCCCTCATTGAGAAACGAGAGGTGAACTCTGGAAAAGCTACATCAGTAACTTCAACCTTGAATTTCCCTCTCAGTTTTACTCACTGATACGATTATTTCTACAAAACTCACCATCCTCCTTTTTGAAATGCTAGAAAACAGCAGAGCAGATGCTGCAATGGGTTTTATTGCAAAGAGGATATTTTAAAATTAAAAATAAAGAGTTTGCAGCGCAGAGATGTCCTTAATTTATATACTGTAACATAAAGTAAAATCAAGCAAATGAAGCAGTTTTCTTTCTTTGGTCCAGAAGGATTTTACACATTTTTATAGTAAAAGAAAGTAATCAGATGTTGAACTTATTTTAGCTTCAGCTGTGTTCAGAGTTTGGGTCACTTTCTTTCAAAACATTTTCTATTTTTAGCCAAGTTAAATAAATTAGTAAAGGTTGATCTGAATGAGGGAAGTCGACTTTTCAGTAAAAGAGCCTGAATAAACTTGGTCCAGATTATTAGAAAAACTTGATTATAGAAACACAAAAACCTTGTGTTGCACTTTGTGCTAATCAATAAGTTTAATGTGGTTAAAAATAAAAATATTTATAACAGCACCACCTCTCCAGCAGGATTTACCAACAATACCACAGAAGAAGAAGCAAAGAGGCGGAGTCACGCGGCTGTAACGATGATGTGGTTTCTAACGTGTTTACAGGAATGAGAACAATCTGAACAGCAAAAAACATTTTGTGTAATTAGAGCAAAACAAAAACAGAAGCCGGTTCTGCTGGCGCCGGCAGAGCAGAAGTAAACGGTTATTTTAGGAGGAAACTTCCTGCCGGTTCGGAGCGTTTCCCCTGCGGTGGCCTGAGGCCTGCTGGGATAAGCCCCGCCCCCCGCCGCCTTAATTGAACCGGCTGATTTCTCCCCCCAGCAGGTTCATCCAGGCGCAGAGAAACACCTGGGAAGCTAAAACGCTGCTCTGCTGCCTGAACAAGCTGTTTCTGTTTATAGGAGTGGAAATGAGCGACTGGTGCAGGGAGGAGATTTTCCCTCCGATTTATTTCTCCAGTCGTGTGAAATTTGACCCTTTAAAATGAGTTTTATGTTCTTGGATCTGTGGCGTTAATTTTTATGCAGCAGCTGCTCTGACCTCTGAGAGCTTAAGCCTCCGTCTCTCAGAGTCTGTAATTACATTTGGAACTTCGTCCAGATTAACACACACACACACACACACACACACACACACCGAGCGTTTGCCCCGGGGAGCGGCCGGCCGACCCACAACACCCTCTACGTTTGTCAAAGACAGCAATTATGATGGAGGGAAGATTAATGTTTAAAGTGGTTAGCACTGCTTCACATCCCACTGCAGGCATGGAGACGGAGGCTTCTGATTGGCTGAGCAGCCTCCAGCACTTTAACCTGACAGGTAAACAGATTCAGTCACCGTGGCAACAGAAAACAGCTGCTAACGCCTGTTAATGATAAAACTGAGGCTTCATTGTGTTGCTTTGTGTTACACAGCAAATAGTTACATTTACTAGAGTAACTTTTTTAAAATCTTTACTTTTAGGAGTATTTTTACTTTGCGGTACTTTTTACTTTTACTTGAGTAATTTTATCATAAAGTATTTCTACTCTTACTTTAGTAACACTTCTGGATTTTCAACCAACTGAATGAAAAACATGTTTTAACCAAAAACTGAGACTCAAACCTGCAGTTTCTGTTAAAGTTTCAGAAGTTTTTCATCGAAAGAAACTGATTTGGAAACTTTTTATTTCGCCTCATTTTGTTACTTATATAAATTATCATCATTTGCCCTTAAAATATCAACATTTCCACTAAACTTTGTATTTTGGTCAATCTGATTATGTAGTTGTAAACATTGAATGATAATTTTATCATTACTTAGCATTTCAGTTGATGTTTTATCAAATACTTTTTACTCTAACATAATTGGTTTTTACTTGATTACAATACGCAGGTTTTATGTTATTTATGCATCTTTTAAGACGTCGGTGTCCATAATAAATGTTATGTTACTGACCAAACAATAAACTACAAAAGTAATAATTTAATTAATTAAATATCAGATTTGATGTTGGAAAATGTAATGATTTGATTTGTTGCTTTTTCTTTTGGGGTCAACTGAGAGAAAAAACTTTAGTCAATTGTGAGCAATAAGATGAGGATTTGGATCATTCTTGTTTTTAATCAAGGTTAATAAATTGATTAGAAGCAGCAAAGTCAGGATTGGATACGAACATGAGAAGCTGTTTGAAAACAAATATTTAACTTAATATTTAAAAACATTTTTGTAAAAGTTACATACTGCTTTTATTTTGATGAATTAATTTCATGGATTTTAGCTCTTTAAAGATTTTAATGCGTAAGGTTCTGGCCAGAACCTTTGCATACGTGTGTTTCTGGTACGCCTGTTAAACCGACGCACAGCTACATCCGCTAACAGCAGCGATGAAGCGTCTTCTCTGCTCCACCGCGTTTTAATTTCTGCTTCTAAAGGATCTGATTGGTCACCGAAAATAAGAGTTTTACTAAAACCTGAACCCACAGTTCAAGCATAGCTTCGCCTGAAATAGCATCTCAATGCTAACATGTAGCAGCTAACGCTAATGTCAGCGTCCACGTTTCGAAGCTGCATGAATTATCAGGACTTCCTGAAACTCTCTGCTCCAACATGACGGATGAAGATCAGATTAATAAATCTCTGTTCTTCAGCTCAGATGATTATTTATTCAATAATTTAGCAGCAGAAAAATGTTTTTGAATTGAAAATGTTGCTTAACTTGTTGATCGAATGCAATTACATCAAATTTTTACTTTTTTTTGCTTCCTGCTGATAAAGAAATTCAAATAAATTGAAATTATTCAAATAAAAAGTGGATTCTGTGGTTATTAAACACATAAGCTTGCTGGCTTGTTCAGGTTGTTCAGTGTTGTGTTGCGCATTGATTCATATATTTGTGTTGTATTAAGATTTTATCTTTTTCAGAGAGTTTAATATAAAACGAAAATATGTTTTAAAGCATTTTTAGTTTTTATTGTAGGCTGAAATGTCAGTGATTTCCTGAAGCTGCAGAGCAGCTGAGTGTCTGCTGGATACAGCAGAGCCATAGTGGAGCCTGCCAGCCAATCAGCTCGCAGGATTTTACCTGTTGTTTCCCACCTGAGGCTCGGTGTGTGTGAGCCAGAGGCTGGCAGCGGGCGGCGGCGGAGCCACGACACAGACAGAGAACCTGTCAGTGTCAGTCTCACTAATAGGCTGCTGTCAGGCCCAACCGCCGCTAAACACACACACACACACACACACACACACACACACACACACACACACACACACACACACACACACACAGACCTGCGCGGTGTAGCTGAACTCCTGCTCTCAGTGTCTTCTCACGCCCAGTGAGTAAAGGCGGAGTGTTTTCTCGGCTTCCTGTTGATATTTGCATGTTTCTGTCCTGATCTCCTGTTTCCTCACCGCCCCTCCCTCACCTGACGCTCGTTGCTTCGCTCCCTGCAGCAGCTCAGTGCCCCTCACTTCGTTTCACACAACCAAACCCTGATCTGTGTCACTCAGTGTGTGGAGCTGAAGCTTCGCTCACACTGCAGGCCGTGAAGCTTTTTTGTGAAATCCGTTTTTTTGTTTGTTCTCATTTGAAGAAATCTGACATGCATCAGATTTAAGACCTGTGGTGAAAAGCTGATCTGGCTCTGAACCAGCAGCTCCGGAGCAGAAAGGCTGCCGGACTCCCAGCATCCTCTCTGCTCCGCTCATTTAAGGATGATTATTGGTTCCCCGAAAACGATGAAAACCCGGAACTATCACCAATCAGTAAAATCCCCGCGGGCCGAACTTGGACATTGTGCAGCTAACACTTAGCTTTCACTCAGAGGTGGAAGTCAGAGCTCTGCGCCGCACATGAAGTCCCGGCCGGAACACGGCGCGCTAAAGGATAAAACATTAACTAACGAAGTTTCAAGGCAGGAAAATTTTCCTCGAGGAATTTTAATAATCGAGGTACTCGAATCACTCGAGGAATCGTTTCAGCCCTAATTCTCAATCCTGTTTAGGTTGTTTTAGTCCAACTCCAGTCCATTTGTCTAGTCAAAGTCCAGTTCGGTTGGTGAGGTGTGAACACTAATCGACCTCTGACCTCTGGTCCTCCAAACCTCAGTCTGGGTTCGGTTTGATATGTGAAAGCCAAGCAGACAAGAGACCGCTCCAAAAACAGGAAGTGGACTACAGCGCAAGGCATTCTGGGTAAATCCAACCAAAGCTAACCTGCTAGCCTAGCGCTAGCAGCAGAAATGGCTCCTGGTCTTTAGCCTAAAGAGAAATCCTCCAACCGCTAAAATCTGCTGCCTCCATCTTGTTTCCATCTGGTGAAGAAGGAAGTTGCTCTCAGTGTCTTCAGAGGTTTTTGTGTCGTTTCCTTCAGTGGTTCTTGGTGCAGCGCCCCCACAGGCCAGGAGGGGAACAGGTTGGTTTGACTCACAGCAGCTGGAGGTGGAGCAGATGTTCTGGTTCTGAACCAAACCGGGTGGAAAACATTCTGTCTGCTCCAGAACCAGAAGTGGTTCTTATTAACTTTTGCTGAAAATGATGAGGAATATTTTTAAAAGCAGATATAAAAACTAATTCAGTCTTTTCCTTTCGCCAGCATCAGGTTTCCAGAGGTTTGGACTGAAGAAAAAAATTATTCTTCAGACTCTAAAATCTGATCAAAAATGTTTGGGCTTTAATGCTTTACTGTAATTTATTACCCAGCTCCCAGTAATCGATGGTTGATCTGTCCTCTAGTTATTCCTGGATTTTGGGTTTTTCTTCCCTATAAATTAAAGGTTTTCTATATTTTTCAGCTGCTGGCAGGAAATGGTGTTTTCCAGGAGAGGAATTGAAATGAGCTTCATCCTGTTGTTTAACTGGGCCACAAACAAACCTGCTGCTGTTCATTTTACTCCTGTGTTCCCAGCAGAGCCACATGAAGTACATCAGCCTTTCAGCTGTTTCCTCAAAGCTTTGATTTCTGCTCTTCACAGAGTCTGAGTTTCACTGGAGCCGATCATCAGGTCCTGCTGCCTTCAGCGCCGCCACCACAGCACAGAATGAAGGTCAGACCACTAATTGATGTTTTAATCAACGTATTAACCAAACGGCTCGTTGTCATTCTGAAACGACGGCTGAGTGAAGCTGCAGCATCGGGACCTTCAGGAGAGACGGAGGCTCAGGGACCACGCTGCTCATTAACACGTCTGAAGCAAAAGTCTGTAAAATAAATGAAAAAACAAGCATCATGAGGGCCTTGAGCGAAGAAAGAAATACATTTCTGGCAAGAAACTGAGAATTTCAGGTTAATCTCAGAAATTTTGTGGGAAAAACTTTGAACTTTCTGGGTTTGAAGTTGATCTGCAGCAGAATAAGATCAGTTTTCCTGAAGAGCTCCGGCTCTTCCTGACATCCGGAAACTCCTGACATCCAAAACGTTTCCAGCAAATCTCTCAGGTAAAAGCTTCACCTGCTGAACCCGGCCGGCATCCAGCCCCGTCACCATGGCAACCGCCATTACTGCCATCTCCTCATGCAAAACCCGGGAGATGAGTGGCTGCATACGCAGCCGTCTCCATCAACTTCCTCAGACTCTGTTGTTCCAGCTGCAGAATCTACCAGGAAATTATTCACATTTTTATTGAAGAAATAAAATCTGAAGAGCCAATTTGCGGGTTGCAGTGGCTCAGAGTTTCCTGCTCTGGCCTGGCTGCAGCGCGGCCAGCCGCCTCATTGATTGCTGTGAAATCACCAGAGGCTGCAGGATGAGAAGGCAGTCGGTTCACAGGAACGCCGTCTGAACGGATCGGCTCCTCTAGGAAACTGGGATTGTTCTCTGCTGGAGGTCAGAGTTTCATCAGGATGATGGACTTTAATGATTCTCCTTCCCTTCAGCTGCTGGTTAAACGTCACTTTGTAGAAGAGTCCAACTGGCATGATGCTGCCACCACCGTGTCTCTCCCATCCATCTTTGGTTCAGAGGTTAGTGACTTTCTGCAGGTGAAGCAGATTTCAGTCGTTTGTCTCCGTTCTGGAGCTGCTTACACTGTCAAAACTAACAGTTATATTATGGTTTACTAAAATAGTCACAAGAAAACGGCGTTGGTTATTTTGATCATTTATCTAAATATTGTAGATAAATATTCAGATATTTATATGAAATATCTGAATATTTATTATATTCCTTTAAAGGCGGAAAGCTAAAACCACCTTTAAAGGGATGCTGATGTTATTTAGCTTCTAAAGTCACACAGTATTAAACAAAAAGGTTTTTTAAAAACAGATCCCATTCAGACGTTGGGCAGGAAATATTCTACAGTTCAAAACAAAAACCAAACAAAAACCAAACAAACATCCATTCAGTTCCTTTCAGCTCATATTGAACTTGCTAACTGTTAGCAAGTTAAAGAAATGTTTAATATTTAGCTTCAAACTAAAAATGTTGCCAACAAGTTAAATGTTTAGGTTGTAACATTTAACTTGTTACAGTATGTATGATGCGTAACCATGACAACACCGCGTCTCCAAAGCACCAACAGGTGGAGGATGTCAGCCAGTCTTCAGTTCGTCGGGTTTTCAGGGCTTCAGTCTGTATGAATAGATTTGATTTGGTTTGAAAATCTTTTCACGTTTTTCCTCCATGATGGTTCCATCCTGGAGGAAGAATCGTTTAAATTAATCATCAAAAGATTCAAGCCGATGATGAGGGATGGGAGCTTCCTGCTGCTGCAGCTTCCTGATGCTGCTGCAGCTTCCTGATGCTGCTGCAGCTTCCTGATGCTGCTGCAGCTTCCTGATGCTGCTGCAGCTTCCTGATGCTGCTGCAGCTTCCTGCTGCTGCAGCTTCCTGCTGCTGCTGCAGCTTCCTGCTGCAGCTTCCTGCTGCTGCTGCAGCTTCCTGCTGCTGCAGCTTCCTGATGCTGCTGCAGCTTTTCACTGTTTCTTTCTGTTTGGGGTCTGAATGTACAGAGACAGAAACATTTCCATCAGAAGCCAGGACAACAGGAGCAGCTAACCCTCCTCCTCCTCCTCTTCCTCTTCCTCCTCCTCCTCCTCCTCCTCCTCCTCCTCCTCCTCCTCCTCCTCCTCCTCCTCTTCCTCCTCGTCCTCCTTGATATGGACGTCCAGCACCAGCCTGCTGACCCTGGAGGTTCTGCTGCCTCAGAGATACCAACCCTGAAATTAACAACCTGCCCTCCTCCTCCTCCTCTTCCTCCTCTTCCTCCTCCTCCTCTGCTCCGTTTTATCTCCCGCCTTTCATTCCTTCCTCCGCCCGTCATTCTCTCCTCTTCAACTCTTTGTCTTCTTCTCGTTCAGATGTTCTAACCTCTCTCTCCACCTCTTACTGGGTTTTTTCCTTCTTTCCTTGTCATGACGCCGCCCTGGAAATAACATTCCTGACATGATTCCAAATGAATATAAAATGTTTTGTTGCTCTCGTTTCTCCTCTTTCTGCTCATGCAGCTGTAAGGAACAAGGCAGCATTTCAACCAAACACCAAATATTCTCCTGTCTGAAATACCCAAAACCTTCATTTTACCATTTATTTATGTTTATCAATGTTTAAATATTAACTGTTAAAAAATGATATATTATCCAGTTTGTGACGCCAATTAAAGAGTTTTAATATAGTAGTAGAAATATTACTGGAACAATAATTACAGAACTCGCTGCACTAGAATTAAACGTTTACATAATAAAAGGATGATTTGATTTTTTTACAGTGTTCCAACTCTGGATTTCTTTTTTTTTTTCTTTATTTACATTATTGAGTTTGTTAAAAGGAATAAATGATTACCAAAAACCACAGAAACCTGAACATTTTCAGTAAAACTTTGGGGGGTTTAGATGTTTGTTATTTCTCCTGTTATTTTAAGGTAAAAACACTTTAATCATGTTTTTGCCACATTATGTTGATATATCAGAGGTTTAATTCTTAATATAACAGGTTTATGCTTTTATTTGGAGACAGAAGTGATAATAGCTGCAAACATGAATCATAGATTAAAACGTTGTGATGATAATAAGGTCACCAAATGGTTCATGTTTTAATATTCAGTTTTTCAGATCTATGAAACTCCTTTAACAGTTTATCTTTAGACAGCCAGAAGAATCTAAAACGTGGATATTTTCTCCATATTTCGTGTTTCTCCTGCGGTCCAACCAGAACCAACCGGAGCGGTTCGGTTCGGGCTGGAGGTGGACGGATCTTCAGGGAGCGTCTTCAATCAGAGGCAGCGCCGCATCAATCAACCTGCCTTCACACAGCAGAGCTCCGATTAGACAGGAAACACCTGGGAAAACAGGTGTGCACCGCCGAAATCCTTCCCCAGCGCCGCAGCTTTCAAGCTTCAGTGAATTTAAGGTGGACTGTTTGATTCAGCAGCCAATCAGCATGCAGCCAATCAGCATGCAGCCAATCAGCATGCAGCCAATCAGGATGCAGCCCATCAGCATGCAGCCAATCAGCATGCAGCCAATCAGCATGCAGCCAATCAGGATGCAGCCAATCAGCATGCAGCCAATCAGCATGCAGCCCATCAGCATGCAGCCAATCAGCATGCAGCCCATCAGCATGCAGCCAATCAGCATGCAGTCCATCAGCATGCAGCCAATCAGCATGCAGCCAATCAGCATGCAGTCCGAACGGAGGCAAAACCTTTTCTGACTCTGATGAAGATAAACCACCATCATTAAGGAACCTGGCATCGTGATTATCTGTTAAGAACAAAAGGTCCAAAGTTCTGACCAGAACCGGATCTACAGGCTCTGCTGGACCTGGACATCCTCCAGGCTCAACAAGATGGCAGCATGACGTAGTTTAGCCGAGCGACAAGAATCATTACCATTTGTTCTGCTAATGCTAACGCTACAGGGCTATAGCGCTACAGTGATGCATTCTGGGTACAGGTTAAAGGTACAGTAATTTGCTGAACCACGCTGCAGGTGGACAATGTGAGGAATGCAGGAATATTCTGGATGAATATGACAAACTTTTTCTATCAAAAGATTAAAAATGGCACAAATGGCTGTTTTATTTGGGATGCAGCAACCCGCAGATATTATGTTCATACTTTGTTCTCTACTGTCCAGGTTTTATTTTGTTACTGTAGTTTCAGACTTTAAATTATTGGGGGAACAAAAAACGAGAGGAAATAAAACTGCTGCACAAAGAGACTTCAAAATAAAAGCATAAGCATCTTGATAAAAGTCAAAAACCAAAACTTCAACACATGTTGAAATTTATCCAAAACAGCTAAGTAGGTTAGCTCTTTAGAATTTGTTTAAAATTTGTTTAGAGGCAGCTAAGTGAGCTAAATGTTTAGCAATGCTAAAGCAGCAAGCTAACAGTTTGTTTTGCTATCAGCACATTAGCAGTAGCATGTTCACCACAGTTTATAAATAGCTTCCTTGTTCTCATTAGCTTAAACATCAGAAATGTTAATGTAGGCTAAAAGTTTTTAAAAAGTATAGCATATTTAAAATACTCCTAAAAGTAAATTTTTCAACAAAGTTACTCGAGTAACTAGTTACCACCAAGCTTTGGTAGCTTTGGTAGCTTTGGTAGCTCCTGCTGTTCCTCCAAACAGTAAAATGAGTCGTTGGGTCGGTTAAAGTATCGCTCTGCATCGAACCGGCCCTCAGCTCCTCCATCACTGTTTCCAGAACCTCCTCCGGCTCCGGCCCGCACATGGCCCGCATGGATCCATGTGTCTGCAGATGAATTGATCCGGCTGCCTCCTCTCAGCCCGTTGATTAATGGCGTCGTGCGGCGCAGCTTCAGGAGACGGAGCCTGGCTGAGGAGTTCAGGAACTCCATGATGAGCGCGATGACACGGAGAGACGGGCAGCTGCTGCTGGAACCAGGAATGAAACCAGACAGAGACACGACCAGGCTCTAACTGGTGCGGTGAACTGACTCCTGAAGCCTTCTGATTGGACAACAGCAGCGATACATCAGCAGGTTTTACTCTGCAGATGAAACAAAGCTGCAATGCAGCCGAACCGGATCAATATCAAGTATCAGCAGGAGCTTATAACGATCAATGATCAGTTCAGATAACAGGATGGATGGATGACTGATGGATTCATTTACCCATTCATTTTTCTATTATTTTAAATTAATTCATTCATTTTATTTTCATTTCCTTCATAAATCCCTGACTGGTTCAACCAGTGTTAGCTTAATGAGAGATCACCAATCCAACATCATGCAAACTCCAGTTTATTAAATTAATTTAAACTTATTTAAATTCATGTTTAATAACAAACCAGACATGGATCTGGAAATGATAAACGTGAAATTTCCTCTGATTTTGTGGCTTTTACCGCATCGTTCCTGTGAACCTTTATGAATCGACTGTAAAGAAAATCTGAGCTGGAGAAAGAAAGAAATGGCTTCAGGTTGATTTTCTAGTATTGAATAAAAAATAATGGGACAGAAAAAGATCACAATTTCTGCCTGATGGGTCAGGATGTGTTGAATTTCACAGAAGGTCTTGAGTGGTCAGTGAATGCAGCATCAGACCAGGGAGGAAGAGGCTGAGGTACCTCTGGATCAGGGGTGCACTTAGTTTTATTTAACCAGGACTGGATCTGTGAAAGTGATGTTTCTGGTCCATCCGGTCTTCAGGTCCAGGTTAGAGTCTGCAGCCACTCAGGTAGCTGCTCAGGTCTCGGTTCTGACAGTGAGTAGTCCAGGCCACCCTGAAACCAAACACACTGTTACCAGCGACGGTCCAATCAAAGTAAAGCAGTCTCACTGCACCACATGACCCACCATGCCCTGATGCCGTTGGGGTCCCTGACGACCCGTTTGGCGCAGGTGATCGCCGTGGTCACATCGTCCGTCTGGAGTTCTGTGGGAAGATTCAAAAACTGGAACTTCGGGTTTCCAGGAGAACTCCCAAAGTAAACATGAGGATTCAACGCTTACGGCTGCAGTTGATGCCGCATCCGTTGGATCTGGAGACTCCGCCGTCTCTGCACCAGTACTTGCTGTTGATCTGGAAGATGCCGTAGTCGGTGGAGCCGTCTGTGTTACGGTTGGTGGCTCTGGTGTTGAAATGTGACTCGTGTTGGGTCAGACAAACCCCTACAGACAATCAGGAAACACCAGACTGAGCATCTGCTGGGTAAAGACTATACACTGGATAGAAAAGTCATCCATCTCCCTTCAAGGTTACGAAGGAACTGGAGTCTATCGCCAAAGATCGTTGAGCAAGGGACGATGTCTAGAGTGGAAACTCTCAAGAAAAGCAACATCTACCACTGACAACGAGCTGAACACGACCTGGAGGCGACTAGACGTCCAGGAAACCAGGAAATGCAAAGGGAGAACATGGAAACTCCATCCAGAAAAATCCTGGACCTTCTCACTTTAGGGTCTGTAGGTTCAGTTGTTGGTGACTCTTTGGACTGAACTGACCAGACAGCAGCAGCTGATCCAACAAAAGAGACCCAAACCAACCCATCTACATCATTCTTAAACATTAATCACATTAAGAATGAACCATTTTCCAAGTGGAACCAATCAGAGATGGATGCTGATGTTGGCGTCTCTGAAAACCAGGAAATGATTCATAAAAGGACTGAAGATGAAGGAAAACAAATGTTTTACACCCCAACAAGCAGCTTTATTAAAGGTACATCTGACTCCCACTGCAGCTAACAGCTGATGGTTCTGTACTTACAGTCGGCCAGGCTGATGCCGCGGTAACCGTCCATGCCACTGGCCTTCAAGGTGCGCGCCCAGGCACAGCGCTCAAAGACTTTAGCGTTGGCCACAGCCACCAGCAGCAGCAGCAGCAGCAGGGTCTTCGTCATCTTCATCCTCTGGTCCGAATGTTTTCTCTCCTGGTTTCCAGTCGATGTGCTCACCTTGAAGGTCTGTGGCGGCTTTAGCTGCTTCCTAATCTGATTGAAAGTCGTCCAAATTCAACAAGGAGCAGAGAAACATGACGCTCTGATTTGGTCCCAGTTTCACTCTGTACTCCTGAATTTGAACTTTGTATGTTTTTCAGTGTGGAAATAGATCAAAGTCCAACAAACTGCAACATTGTGCAAGAAAATGAACCAAATGTTTTTGGTCTCAAAGTGTTTTGAACAAAATCCCAGTTTGCTGCCAGACTGGTTCGACTGGATCACCAAGTATTGAGCTATGGCAGCCTGTTAGGGCCACTGTACATAGAAAAAAGAAGTACATTTCTATTTAAAAAAAAACAACTAATTTTTACAAAAAAATAAGACATTTCTGAGTAAACTTACTAGAAAACACACTTACTACAATTTTTAGATTAGTCTCTGAAATTTTCTAAAAAAAAAAAATCAGAGTTTGAACAAATTTTCTAGATTAATCTCTGAAATCTTATACAAAATCGTGAAAATTTCTGAGTTTGAAAAGTCAAAAATGTTCTAGGAAAAAAATAAACATTTTTAGGTGAAAAATCTCAGAATTATTAAATATAGACATTTTTTAGTTTGAAAAGTAAAAAATCTCAGAAATATCAAGATGAAACCAATAGAAGAACCTGGAAATGTCCAGGCCTTAAACTGTGACTTTTCCAGCTTCATTTTAGTGATTTTCCCAGAAAATCTCCATAAGAAAGAGAATAGATCATTTTGGAGGTAGAGCTGCGTTTTACATTCTATTCTGTCCGGTTCTATGGCGGTGGTTTCCTCTGACAGGAAGTCATCTGCTGAAAAACCAGAACCAGAAACACAAAGCAGAACCAAACCGGCTTTTAGGGAAGTTGTCTGATTTTCTGTTGGTCGTATTGAAAGTTGCCCGCAGTGCCGCTGCAGGAACCGCAGAGTTTCCTTCTGTTTCTGCAGCAACAGGTCGAGTCGAGCCGAGACGAAGCCATGAAGGTTCTGGTGGTTCCGGCGGTTCTGCTGCTGGCGGCGGTTCTGGTGGACGGCAGAGTGTTTGAGCGGTGCCAGTGGGCCCGAACCATGAAGAGCAACGGGATGGACGGATACCGGGACATCAGCCTGGCCAACTGTAAGCCGGACAGAGACTGATTATTGATTATTACCCATATTATCCATAAACCACATTTTGACCAACAGGACAGTTTTCTGGTTTCAAACCAGATCAGAAAACCGGATCATTTCTGGCTTCCTCCAGGTTTTATAATTAAATACTTTAAAATAAACTAATCAGACTGAAACATTTTAAAAATCTAATATTTACCTAAAATGATATAGATCTATGATCTACTTAGAGGAGAAAATAAGAAATAATCACAGTAAATTAAATTACTGCTGCCACAGTTATTGGCACAATTATAAATATTTGGCTAAATATTTATATGGAGGCTAAATACTTAACAGCTATATATTTAGTTTATTTAGATCTGATCAAAATATGTAGTTTGAATATTTACTTAAACTAAATATTTCAATCTAAGTATTTATACTAAATATTTAGCCCAGTGGATAGATAAATACTTAACCTTAATCTAACTATTGAGCTCAGAGAAAATAATTTGCCTGGTATAAATGAAACTGTGACATTTATAAATGAATAACAGAGGAAATGTGACATTGACCCTTTAATGACTAAATAACCCAAATTATTGCTGTTAACTTTACAAATGGCCGCTTCCCATAAAGAGGCTTTGTGGAAAACACCAACATGGTGCCAGAGGACGACAGGCTGCGATCTCTAACTGTTGGATGCTTCGGTAACCGCCTGCTGACCCTCTGCTGGCCGTCCAGCTGGAGTTTAAACAGGAAACTGGTTTTGTCTTCAGGGATGTGTCTGACTTACTGGGAGTCAGGATACAACACTTTGGCTGTCAACCACAACCGGGACAAATCCACCGACTACGGCATCTTCCAGATCAACAGCCGCTGGTGGTGCAACGACACCCAGATCAGAACCGCCAACGGATGTCACATCATGTGTGAACGTAGGTCAAGAACCTCCAGCTTTAAAACCAACACAACAATCCTCAACACGAAGCAAAATATGTGGAAAATACTCAAACATGGCCACACATTTATCTGTAATCAGCTAGACCAGGCTAATGTGTAGCTTAGCTTAGCTTATATGAAGCCACTAACTGAACAGTTAGGAGTTAACTAACCCTGAAGTGCTAATCATGAAACATTAGCTCTGCTAATATGCTATACCAACATGGTATTTAGCAGAAGCTAACTCTAAAGTGCTATATTAACACAGGATTTATTGGAAGCTAATGCTAAAGTGCAAGCTTCAATTGATATTCTATCTGCTCTTGAAAAACTACAACTTTCAAACACCAATTTAATTTCAACATAATTTCCATGTTCCATAAAGTGCTTAGATATTCTATTTATGTTTCTATTTTGTTCTCTACTGTCTGTGTTTTGTTTTGTTCCTGTTTCTGGTTTTAAATAAAGTTACTGGGGAAAAAGAGAATGTGAGGACAGGAAACATAACAGACTTCAAAATAAGAGCATGAATATAAACTACTGGAAGAAATCTTAAATTCTTACAGATGCCAAACTTTATTCAACTGAAAGTTTACAAAACAGCTAACTACATTAGCTCTTGATAATTTATTCAGAACAATTAATTTAGGGGAAGTTAAGTGCGCTAAATGTTAGCAAAGTTAGCAAAAGCACTAATTAAAAGATTAACTAGCACCAACTGGCTTGGCAGGTTTTTAATGTTTTCTTTCTGTGTCGGAGTAAACGAGGCGTTTTTTCTGCACCAGAGCTGCTGAGTGACGATGTGGGCGTGGCCATCAGCTGTGCCAAGCGCGTCGTCAGGGACCCCCAGGGCATCGCGGCCTGGTGAGGTCACGTGACCAGCCTCGGCTGATCTGCTGTTTAAAAAGCTCTGATGACGTTTTCCTCTGTCTGGCTGCAGGGTGGGCTGGCGGATGCACTGTAAAAACCAAGACGTGAGTAAATATTTGCAGGGATGCGGCCTGGATTCTTCATTTCTTTAAACCAGGAAGAAGAAACTCGGATCAAAATGAAAACTTCATGAAAGCTGATTAAATCTGTTCAGAATTAGACGATGCAATCAGAAGATGTGGCAAAGTTCTGCTCAGTTTCAGTTCAAATTAAAAAGTTGATTTTTGACCTGATGTCTTTGTGTTGTTTTAATTGTCTGAGGCCCAGATGCTGTATTTCAGCTTTGCATTAAGAATTTATTTTGTTCCTGTTTAGCTTCAAATCACCAGCATTTGTCTGTTTTCTTCTAGTTCAGCTTTTGAATTTCCTTCCTCAGAAACAGTTCTGTTTACTAAAATCTTCCTGGTTTGTTCGCACTTTTGGTGCTATTTTTGTTATACATGTACTTTCATCATCAGCGTAGAACTGTACAGTGGCTGGAGTTAATGCTTGTAATTATCCTGTAAAACCCTGAAAGCTATTAAGGGATGCTAAATGTTTGCAAACCAGAGTTTGTGCCTTTTTCTATTTCCAGAACGACATGCAATAACGATGAGAGCTTAAATCAGATCAATGGAGAAAATCTTCTGCAGTAATATGTATGATCATGTGTTTAAAAGCTACAGTCAAAATGCTTTGGTTACTTACAGACTAATGCTATTAGTGTGGACCTGCTGATTGGCTAACGGGTCTCAGGTGTGAGGGAGAGAAAGTGGCACAGTGGGCGAGAGAGAACAGGAAATAAGGCCAGGAAATAAATCTGACACTAAGGAAGATCTAAGAAACAACTAGAATCACTAAGAAACTAACAATGAAGCGCCCTGACAGAAACCACCAGGGTTGCTATGCTAACATGCTAATCTGGTCCAAACTGGCAGGAGTTTGGAGGAAATACTATTTTTAATAGAGGAAGTGAAAAGATGTAAAATCTCCAGATCTGTGAAACTGAGGAGGTTTGGCAGCAGATGGCCAGAAGAGGAACCAAACTGGATGGAGGAAACAGGAAGTGAAACCAGATCAGGAACCAAATCACACTGCTCAACAATTTCATATCACATGGGTCCAACTCAAGGCTCGGGGGCCAAATGTGGCCCGCCACAGCTCCATATGTGGCCCTTTAGGCTCCAGATGCTGAATTACAACAACCAGATCCTCCAGTTCTCTGGGACTATAGAAACTCACATGAAGTTACTGGTTCTGTTTGTACTGGTTCTGTTTGTACTGGTTCTGATTGAGTTACTAGTTCTGTTTGTGGTGCTGGTTCTGATTGTGTTATTGGTTCTGGTTGAGTTACTGGTTCTGATTGTGGTGCTGGTTTTGGTTGAGTTACTGGTTCTGGTTGGGTTACTGGTTCTGGTTGAGTTACTGGTTCTGATTGGGTTACTGGTTCTGTTTGTACTGGTTCTGATTGAGTTACTAGTTCTGTTTGTGGTGCTGGTTTTGGTTGAGTTACTGGTTTTGGTTGAGTTACTGGTTCTGGTTGGGTTATTGGTTCTGGTTGAGTTACTGGTTCTGGTTGAGTTATTGGTTCTGGTTGGGTTACTGGTTCTGGTTGAGTTACTGGTTCTGATTGGGTTACTGGTTCTGGTTGGGTTATTGGTTCTGGTTGAGTTACTGGTTCTGTTTGGGATGCGGGTCATGGTCGGTGCTGGAAGCTGGGAGTCGTAGTTCTGGAGCTGGTTAGAAACTGGCAGCAGAAAGTCATTAGCTGATGCTAATCAGCACCAGCAGCCTGATATCAGAACCAGAGTCCAACATCTGGATGGGAAACAGTCCATCAGCCCGGTTCTGGAGGACCGGGTCAGGAGGTCAGGGGCCTCCCTGTTGGAACCATTTGTGCGCTATAGATTTTAATTTTGTAGCCTCGTGAGCCTCAGTTGTTTTGCTGAGGCTGCAAAATTAAAATGTTCTTTTGTGTTTTTCTTAAATGCTACAGTTTTGTTTTGTAATTTTTGCTGATTCGGTTTGATTTGGACCAGAACTCCATCATCTGCTCCACCTCCAGATTCTCTGAGTCAAACCAACCTGTTCCCCTCCTGGCCTGTGGGGGCGCTGCACCAAGAACCACTGAAGGAAACGACACAAAAACCTCTGAAGACACTGAGAGCAACTTCCTGCTTCACCAGATGGAAATGTCAGAGTTTAGCAGCTTAAGCCATTTCTGCTGCCAGCGCTAGGCTAGCATGTTAGCTTGGTTGTATTTACCCAGAATGCCCTGCGCTGTAGTCCACTTCTTGCTTTTGGAGCGGCCTCTGTTCTGTTCACTTCAACCAAACCCAGCCTGAAGTTAGTAGACAGACCAGAGTTAGCTTAGCATTCACACCTCCCCAACCGAACTGGACATTTTTGACAACGGACTGGAGTTGGATTAAAGTAGATTATTCAGAACTGGTGAGAAAGACATGACATTTTGCACCTTTTTGGCCCTGTTGAGGCTCCATACATAAGGATTCAGATTGTCAGATCCATCCTTAGTGATGGTGTGAGATAAACGCTGGTCTCCACGTTACTGTTTACATGATACATGCGCTCATCAGAGTCACTGCTTACTCTGGTGGCACAAAGATTCAGTTTCTGAGTCAAACTGAGTGAAGAGTGACTCACAGGTAACATGGTTCCCAAAATGTGGGTCAGGACCCAGAAATGTGCTCCAACATCAGCCAGAAGCAACAAAAATCACCAAATTCAGGCACAACTTCAGATTTTTCACATGTTTATGTTCATATTTGATGTTTCTGCATAATTTTGGAGAAATTTAAACCTAAAATCTAACATTCGACCTGTCAGGGAAAAGATATCCAAATGTCCCGTTTGTTCCAGGAAGTCCCCCGACTTCCAACCGGATCAGAAGAACCACAAAGAAACTGAATATAATCTCTTTATTTACTCCAGTTCAGGAAATATACACTAAAGTTCTCTGAAGGTATAAAAATTTGTTTTAAATAAGTAATTATTCTGTTTGATATGTCTGTAAATTCTCATAATTATTAAATGAAACCCTGAAGACGTGAAGCTCCTCCAATCAGGAGCTCAGAGAGTTAGCAGAGTTAAGCTGTCCTGCAGGCTGGTCCGGGGCCAACATGGCGTCAGTCTGAGGAGGCGGAGTCAAGAGGGGCGGAGTCAGTGAGGAGGCGGAGAAACGGAGCAGGAGGAGTCACGGAGGAGCTGGAGTCCATAAGAGGCCGCATCACCGGGAGGCGGGGTCACCGGGAGGCGAGGCGGGGTCACCGTGAGGCGGGGTCACCAGGAGGCGAGGCGGGGTCACCGTGAGGCGGGGTCACCGTGAGGCGGGGTCACCAGGAGGCGAGGCGGGGTCACCGTGAGGCGGGGTCACCGGGAGGCGAGGCGGGGTCACCGTGAGGCGGGGTCACCGGGAGGCGAGGCGGGGTCACCGGGAGGCGGGGTCACCGGGAGGCGAGGCGGGGTCACCGTGAGGCGAGGTCACCGGGAGGCGAGGCGGGGTCACCGTGAGGCGGGGTCACCGGGAGGCGGGGTCACCGGGAGGCGAGGCGGGGTCACCGTGAGGCGGGGTCACCGGGAGGCGAGGCGGGGTCACCGGGAGGCGGGGTCACCGGGAGGCGAGGCGGGGTCACCGGGAGGCGGGGTCACCGGGAGGCGGGGTCACCGGGAGGCGAGGCGAGGCGGGGTCACCGGGAGGCGGGGTCACCGGGAGGCGGAGCGAGGCGGGGTCTGGTTGAAGGCTTTGGTTGCTGGTTTGGATCCGTCTGAGCTGCTCCGGGTCCAGGCGTATAAACGGTTTCCTGAGCTGAGGAACCTGAGGACGGCTGGAGGAAGCAGACCGGGTTCTGGTCGGAGCGGGCCGGGTTCTGGTCGGAGCGGGCCGGGTTTGAATCTGGATTTGGTTGAAGGTGGAAACCCTGAGGATGGTGGACAGGAGGACCTGAGGACAGAAGGAAGACGTTGATAATCTTCAGACATTTGATCCTGTTTCTTGTTTCAGCTCCTTAACGATTAAGAGACGTTTTCATACGTCACCACCACTTACAACAGAAATCAATTAAGTTATACAAAGAATTCAAAGATATATAAGAAACGACAAAATCAAGTCAAAGGAAAATAATAAACAGTAGTGGACCCAGAACTGCGCCTGGTTCCACTTTTAATAACCTGGGAAGACCCAGATGATGATGTCACGGCTTCCAAAGCTTCTGATTGGTTATTTCTCAACACAGGTTTGGTAACAAACAGGACGGTAGTGACCCGGTCACCGGTTCTGACAGGAGAACGGCCGAAAATCCAGCAAACTACAACAAACAGACACTTCACTGAGGGAAACGTCCTCCATTTCTCCTCCTCTCCCGTTTCATTTGTTTATGTAGCTGCAGCTACAGCGCTCTGATTGGCTGCGATTCCTGACATCGGCTGACATGATACTGCCATCACCGAATCGTTTTCACTCTGATGCAGGGTCTGTTCTTCTGCTCTGTCTGCAGGCGGCTGCTGGTACTGAGCCCGGTTCTGGTCCTGCTGTTAAAGGGGGGTTTCCTCTCCACTGTCGCCTCAAGCCTTTTCAGCTAATCTGAACATAAACTGAACTTACTGGACTGTCTGTCCGTCTATGGAAACATCTGGTTTCAGCTGCAGGTCAATTTATCCGTCGTCTCTAATTTGTCTCCAACTTTAATCAGAGGAAAACATCCAAATGCTTCTGCATTCATCCATGTGTTCCTTGCTGCAGACTGGTTTTCTGACTGGTTTATCTGATGCAGACTGGTTTTCTGACTGGTTTATCTGATGCAGACTGGCTGGCTGTTAGCTGGAGTTTCCAGAGGAGCTGATTCAGGCAATTTTCAGCTGCTGCTAATTAGTGAATGTTGAAGCACAGAATTATTTATCTGCTTCAAAGTCCTTCAGAGACAGTGTGTGTGTGTGTGTGTGTGTGTGTGTGTGTGTGTGTGTGTGTGAGAGAGATCGGCCTCGATCAGGCTGCAGATTATCAGGATTTCCTAATTATTAGGAGTAATTAAGACGGAGTCGTGGATTATGAGGCTGAATCCTGAAAACCCTGCTGCAGACGCAGAGAGACGCTGGAACAATGCAGAGTCTGTCACCGAGTGTGTTCAGCAGCGGTGGGGGAGGGGCAGCAAACAGAACCACACACTGGACCCGGCAGCAGAAACACGGACTGTTTCTGCATCAAATATTAGAAATAATGAAGGTACTCCTGATTTCAGGCACAATATTCCTCATAGTGGAACTTTTTATAGTTTTCAGACAAACTTCAGCAGCTTAGGTGACGGACAGAGTCGAGCAGAACCGTCTGCTGCAACAGAGACACGAGACGGAACCAAAACAAACCAGCAGAAACTAGTTAAAACCAGCAGAAACTAGTTAAAACCAGTTAAAACCGACTGAACTGGACCAAACCACCCGACATCGGCTGAAACCCTGAGAAACCGTCTTAAACTGGGTGAAACCCGTAGAAACCAGTTCCTGTCCCCCAGTTAGACCAACAACCTGTTGATTTACCAACATCAGATATGGAGTTCATCTGCTGTTCATCCCTCATGTTTGCTCATCCTCTTCCTCCGTCTCCCCTCAGCGTGTTGCTGCCCCCTGCTGGCCGTTTATGATCTAAACTGGCTGCTGGCTGCAATCATTCCTCCTCTCTCTCAGCCTCTTCCAGCACAAATGGCTAGCATGTAGCTAATCTACACACACACACACACACACACACACACACACACACACACACACACACACACACGGCTGCATTAACAGCAGGTAAATCAGGACAAACATCCTGACTGTTGTGTTGCTGACAGATTGAGTTTAAACTGTTTTCTGCTGCACCGATCCATGTGCCAGAGATCAGAACCATCGGAACCGGCCCGATTTTACCAGAATCATCTGCACCAAGAAAAGCTGAGAATTGGTGCTATGGGCAGGCCCCAAATATTAGCACAATAAAGATGACATTTTACCAAAACCATCTTAGAATGAAAGGAAAAACGTTGTTTTCATGAGAGAAAGGCTCCAGGAACAGATGAAGTTACTTCTGTGTGTTCAGTAATATTTCAGCTTTATTCTCGTATCACTTTGGTTTTATTGTCTTATGACCTTATTCTTGTAAAAAAAAGAAAACCCAGCCTGATTCTGATGTTCCTGTCTGGAGTCGACCTGAACTCAAAGTCCAAATAAACAGAGGCTGTAAAACGCTGGTCATACAAGATGGCCGCCGTGGCAATCAGGAGTCTTGCTCTCAGACTGAACATTTAAGATGTTGTGTTGGACGGCTGGATTCTTCCCGTTTCTCTCCACCTGAACTCACGGACCTTTTCTGCATCTCAGTTACCACGGTAACCAGGTCGCCCTGCCTCACCTGTCCGTCTTTAGGCCGTTTTTCCATGCAGCAGTTCCCGGGAGTTTTCGGCGGCTCTGGCCAACCCGTCGGCCGTCAGCGCCTCCTCCAGGCTGCGGCGGGCCTGGTACACCTTCAGCTCCTGATCCCTGCCAGAACACACAGAACCGGGTCAGAACTGCATCTGAGCCGCTCCAGAACTTCTCCTTCGTTACGAACCGTTTCCGTCTGGGCGGATCTGGTTCTCCTCAGCAGAACAGAAACATAAACCAGGATTTATTAGAGTTCGCTTAGAATCAACACGTTCTCACAGTCTGTTCAGTTTGGGAATCTGTTCAGTTTGGGAATCTGTTCAGTTTGGGAATCTGTTCAGTTTGGGAATCTGTTCAGTTTGGGAATCTGTTCAGGAGCTGCTGGAATCAGGATGTAGAGGCGTTACTGGACCAGAGGGATGACGGCTGATGAGACCAGAACCAGAAGAACCACAGACCAGAATGTTCCTGCTTTAATTCACATGAAGAAGAAAAACACAAAGAGGAAGAGGAGGGGGAAGAGGAATGGGAGCAATTTGGGATGACAGGCACATTCAGCCGGAGAGACGGAGAAAGAATGAGAAATTAATGGAGGGAAGAGATAAAAAATGAGGAGGAGGAGGGAATACTGCTGGAGGGAGAGGAGGAAGATAAGGATGTTTCTGGAAAGGAGGAGAAAATGAAGTGGAGGAGGAAATGGATGGAGGAAAACAGGAGGAGGAGAGGAAGCATCCGGAAAGAGGAAGATGGATGGAGAGAGAGCGAGCTGGGAAGAACAGGTGATGGAGGATCTACTGATGGGTTTCACTGATTCTGCTCCCACAGCGCCCCCTGCTGTCCGTCTGCAGGAACAGCAAACCTTCAGCCTGAAACCAGAAACAACCAGCAGATTCCCACTCATCCCAGTATTCCCAGAGGAACCAGCTGAGTCGTCCCAGTTGGTTCAACAAACTGCTTTAAACTGTAGGATTAAACTTTAATTCATGTTTCATTTGAGCCTGGTTCTGATCCAAACCTCCAGGTTCAAACACATTTACAGTCAAAACTTCCCAGAATTCCCAGCGAGTTCACTGTGTTGATTATTTCCCAGCCTAATCCAGGCCTGGAGAATCCTTAAATTAACCTGGAATGAAACATCCTGGGATCAGAACCTCAGCGGATCATCCGGTCTGACAGAAGAATCCTGATTCCGAACAGATTCCCGATTGGAACAGTTCCGGAGGATCCCTGAATGACCTGGTTCCCGGCCTCACCGGATCTGCTCGTCCGTCACGGTGAAGGTCTTGCAGAGCGGCTGGGTCGTGTTCAGCCAGATGGCCGGGTTCTTCTCGGCCGCCGCCGACGTCTGACCCGTGATCGGCGCCGAGCTCATGTGCAGGGCGCTGGCGATGGCCGACAGCAGGACGTCGTCGCCGGAGTCCGGCCCGATGCCTGCGGACAGGAGAGGTCAGGGGTCAGGGGTCGGAGGTCAGGCCGGGTTCTGCTGGAGGTTTGGGTCTTACCCTGCAGGCCTTTGGGCAGGTCCATGCTGCGCAGAACCTGCTCTGTGATGTCCGACGACCGCAGGCCCGTCAGACGCTTCTCCCAGAACAGCTGCAGAACAAACACAGGCTATGAGCCGGACCAGAACCAGAACCAGAACCAGAGATCATCAGAACTGCTGCAGAACAAACAGGACCAGAACCAGAACGTCTGATTGGTTCTCGTGGTCATAATGTTCTGCCTGATTGGTTTATAATCGTGTGTGCTCATTGGTCGTCTCTTCTCAGAGCTGACTCCTGATTGGCTCCTCGGCACCGTCTGGTGGCGGCCGGTTGCCATGACAACCCGGGCCCCGCCCTCACCTGTCGCGGCTGCTCCACGGCTCTCTGCAGGTCTGTCTTCACCTTGTTTCCGGGGTGACTGGTAACCTTGGTAACGGGCTGTTTGAAGATGGAGGCCGTCTGTCTGATGGGCAGAGCCGTGTTCAGGTCCGGTTTGCCTCCCTGCAGGGAAACAGAAACAGGTTGGGGTCGGTCTGATGCTGCATTCATTCATCCACTCAGCATGAACCTGCCAGGAGCTGCAGGGTTAACTCATCGCCGTGGCAACTACAGGAAGTTCCTGAGTGAGGATGTGTGAACAGCTCAGAGTCTCAAACACACACACACACACACACACACACACACACACACACACACACACACACACACACACACACACACACACACACCGGTCCACTCTGACTCTAATGGTTCTGGTTCTGAGACTCTGGGTCGGTTCTGGAGTCAGTTTCAGTTCCTGTTCCAGACGAGCCGGGTCAGAACGGACCAGAACCACAGTTCTACAGAACCTGCTTTAGCCTTACAGGCAGTGGGCATGCAGCACAGGGGCGCAGCAGAGGGGGCGTCTGGAGGGGCCGGAGCCCCGATGATGTCTTCCCACTCAGCGCCTCGCGCACATGACGAGGTGAAGGGGCGAGTTTTACCTTTCACATAACGGCGTCTGGGGGGGGGTATGTTTTCCATGCTCCTTCAACCTTCCTCCGGGGGGGAGGGGGGTGGGGGGGCCGATTTATGTTATGTTTTCGCATCCACCTGAATAATGTGTAGTTGTGCCCCTGCTTACAGGTTGTGATAACGGGTTCTGCTGAGGTCTCATTTGGACTTCTGCTTTTTCACCGCTTCACAACAGAACCCGACCTGAACCAACTGTGTCCTGATTCTGAACTGATTCTTTTTCTGAACAGATTCCTGAACCTAAAGAGATTCCAGTGTCTGAAGCATTTCTCCTCTGACCTCTGAACCTGATTAGATTCATGATTTTAAACAGAATGAACAAAATCTAGAATATAAACCGCTGACTTTGAACAGATTCCTGATTCTGAACAGATTCTCCAAACAGTGAACTGTCTGTCGCCTCCCAGCAGGAGAATCTCTGTTAATCTGCATAAGCCCCGCCCCCTTTATGGCCACACCCCATCATTCCTTCGTTTGGGTCCGCCCCATCGTAGCTCCGCCCCTACCTTGGCCAGGTTCTGTGCGTCGTGTCGGAACCGCTGCTTGTTCTTCTGCAGTTTTCCGGGCATCATCTTCCCGGTCCGGAAGTCGAAGCAGGCCAGGTCCACGGCGTTGCCGAGGTAACGGGCCAGCTGCGGCTTGCTCCGGAACTTCTTCCCTGTCGGACTGGAGGAGACAAGACAACTGGGTCAGTCCGGACAAACTGGACCTGCAGGTTCTGACGGGTCCGGCTCAGTCTCAGGACGTTCTGCTGCAGATTGGGTCACATTCTGGGAAAATAACTGAGCTGCTCAGAGAGGTTCCGATTAATCACGATTGATTGATTAGTGAAATAATCATCAATATATAGACAGATTATTGGTTTATTAACATCTTAAAGGTGTTTCTAATATTGTATAAAATGTTTAAATTAAAAATCTGGAACAAATATTTTTATCTGATTAATCAATTAATCGTCAGAATAATTACTAAAATGATTGTTATTTGCAGCCAGAGTCCAAACTGGGTCAACAGAACCATGATCCACAACAGCTGAAAAAGAAAATAATCCAGTTGCTGCAATGGCCTAGTCAAAGTCCTGATGTCAGCCGGATGACTCAAGCTGCTGCAGTGGCCTAGTCAAAGTCCTGATGTCAGCCGGATGACTCAAGCTGCTGCAGTGGCCTAGTCAAAGTCCTGATGTCAGCCGGATGACTCAAGCTGCTGCAGTGGCCTAGTCAAAGTCCTGATGTCAGCCGGATGACTCAAGCTGCTGCAGTGGCCTAGTCAAAGTCCTGATGTCAGCCGGATGACTCAAGCTGCTGCAGTGGCCTAGTCAAAGTCCTGATGTCAGCCGGATGACTCAAGCTGCTGCAGTGGCCTAGTCAAAGTCCTGATGTCAGCCAGATGCTGAGGTGGGCGGCTGTCCGGTGTGAGTCACTGGGAGCCACTGGGAGCTCTGGGCTCAGACTGGAGCTGCTGCTCTTCCAGTAAGCTGCTGACTGACTTCCTGACTAGCTGATGAGTCACCTCCCGACCCGACCCGAAACTCAGCCTTTCAGGAAGTGGCGGAGCCGGCGGCGGCGCCCAGCAACAGGAAGCGCCGGCGGGCGGCCGCTGCCTCGCCGCAGCTCAGGCAGGCCTGCGAGCGGGAGCCGCTTCCTGTGGCCCCGTGCTGCAGCAGAGAAGAAGAAGCTGCAGTCCACTCCGACCCCATCTGCTGATGCATGATGGGAAAAGTCCAGACTGGATGACGGCAGAGCAGCAGCAGGCCCGGGTCGGCAGGTCCGACTCAAAACAAGTTCAGCTGTACCAAACCTCACCACTAGATGGCAGCATGCGTGACGGCCTGTCCCTTTAAGAGGGTCTGGAGGAGATCTGGGTTTAGAAGTAGATGTGAGTCGGGTCTCTGTGTTCTTCTGGGTCAGCTGTGGTTCTGGACCTGGAGGCCATTTTCTCTCCTTCTTATTGTTGAATCATGACCTCTGACCTTAACTGAAGCGGTGAGGCCTGCAGAGCTTCAGATGCTGCTTTAGTTCCTCAGGGGCCCCAAGTTAGTATGATACATACTTAGCATGCTGACTATACCATGCTAACTAATATGCTAACTAAACATTTAATGTAGCAAAGAAGCAAAGGTTGAGCCGCTTTAAAGGCAATACAGACGTTTACCAACGACCAGAACGGACTCAGGCTAACCAGCAGGAGTTTATATTCAAGTTCTCAAGACCCTGCTTTTATTTTGATAGTACACTTCCACTTATCTGCAAGAGAATTTGCACATTAGCTCAATATTTAATTCTGAGCTAGCTAAACATTTAGTTTGTGTACTACAAGTTTAGCTAACTTGGAGCTATTTGGATATTTAACAAGCTCAAAAATTAGCTAGCTCTAAGCTAGATTGGAGCTAAATACTTATGTTGAGTTAAATATTTAGCTACTAACTAAATATTTAGCCTGCTAAGTATTTAGTTAGTTAACTGAATACTTAGCTTGCACAAAGCTAACTAGCTAAATTGGATTTAAATACTTAGCTAAATATTTAGTTCCCATATTAGTTTGTAGCTTAACAAGTAAATATTTAGCTTGCTAGCTGAATATTTAGTTTGAAACTGTGACATTTATAAATGCCGTTTTTTCTCTCATGACAGGCTAAATAACCCAAATTATGACTGTTAATTTCTGATTGTTACTAACAGCACCCTTTAATAAACCATATTCAATCCATCCTCTTCAATCAGGACATCAAAGCCCAATAAATAAATAATAAGTAAATAATAAACCAGAACACACTGGACCCGCTCCAGCCTACTTCAGACTGTCAGTCGGGTTCTGGTCAAGTGATTTCTTCATTCTAGGGTCAGGCAGTGAGCAGGCCTGAGGGATTTAAATAAATGTGAATTAATTATTTAACCGGGGTGTGAATACTTTCTGCGTGGTGGAAACGTGTCGTTGGGTCAGAAAGCAGAATCCTGCAGCGGGTGTGAAAACTTTCACAGGTTCCGTTTGTTGGCTCGGTTCTAGAAATGAATTATTCTGGACTCTGAACAGAACCGTCCTGAACTGGGTCAAATAATCCGGGATTAATCTGGATCAGAGCAGAAGTTGCTGGAATGAAGTGAAAGCAAACAGAACCTCGGAACCGGCCGGCCCAGTCCCAGTAGTTCCCGTCAGTTCCAGTAAACAACTGGTTCTGTGGAAAAACACTCCCAGCGGGACATTTCTGGAACCGCAGAGCCGTTTCCCATAAACACAATGTACTTCTCAGAGTAGGACGGCTCGGTTCGGACCAGCAGCTGCTGGTTCCGAACTGATGGATCACCTGTAGTAGTAGACGTCGCTCTTTCCGGCGCTCAGCCCGGACTTCCTGATCACTTCCTCCTTCTTCCAGCCGGGCGGCAGCGCCGGACAGTCCGTCCTCTTCCTCTCCATCACCGCGGGGCTCCCGGTCCGGATCGGTTCCGCTCAGTCCCGGACAAACAGGCGGCGCGCCGAGCTCAGGCGGACCGACGTCACCAACGTTAACGGCAGCGGTCCCGCCCCGGTTCGGCTTCTCTCGGCTTTAACTCGGCCAGAAAGTGAAACCCGGCTCGGACAGTTCTGTGACCCGGGAGGTCCGGACTGGATACGAGGTTCGGTTCCGAGTGTTCGCGGGGAGAACCGGTGGGTCACAGCAGCTGAACTGGAGCTGAACCGGACCAACGGCAGACTGTGACGTCTCAGTCGGATCGCACTTCTACGACTGGCTCACGCCCGAAGATCGTCTGTTGCACAAGATGACTCACTCCTGACTCAAAAACGTCTGAAACTACAGAACGTTTACAGTTCCGGGCTTAATCTTAATAGTATTTCCGCCTGAATAACCAATCAGAAAACATAATGCAAAGAATCCTCTGAGCCGAGAATAAAGTTAAAAACAAACTTTAAGTGACATATATATGTGTAGTTGACAAATAAGCTGTAATAAAAATAGTTTATATTTCTTATTTTATGTATTAATTTAATTCTGTGTTCTTGCTGTTTTCTGTTTCCATGTGGATCATATAATGTGTACAAAAATTAACTTTCTATCTTGTATCTTGTATTGAATTTTTTTCCCATCAATTTGCTGCATCAGTGCCAGAAATTGTTTAGTGGGGAGATGCTAAAAGTTATTTTCAACCACAACTGCTTTAATACATAATATTTTTTTGATGAAGATGTGGCATAATATGGTTAATTTTTCTAAATAATCGCAGGAACGACAACACTACTCCTTAATTATTTTACATTAATTCTGTTCAAACTCAAAGAAATGTCCACAAACTCTTGCTTACAGCGACTTCCTTGTGTTCTCTTCATATTTACTTAATGTAGCACAAAGAAAGCTGCTTATTTGTCAAAACGTTCCGTGATGTCAGTGCAGGATGTGTTTTTTATTTTACACTTAAAACAGTTGAGAAAACAAGTCATCATCTACCCAGAATGCATTGTGGCATAAATACGATTTCAGTGTGACACTGTTTTATTTAATTTTATAAAACAGTCATATATATATATATATATATATATATATTATGTGTGGGTTTTTTACATCCGGAAAAAATGTTTTTCAAATAAACTAGTTGTGTATCCCTTATATCTGAAGAGAAGGATTGGCGCAGTCTGAGGCATCATGGCGCTAATAAAAACGTGCTAGGAGACTCCGGCTTCTGCCCGGGTTAACCCACCGACTCATGTCCGCCTCTTATTACCAGCAATACCTTTAGAATTAAGTAGATTCTTTCAGAAGTATTTAATGTGATGAATCAAAACACTGACCTCTGTTGTTGGTATCAGATTCGCAGGTTTTTGTCTGAGAATGAAAACGCAGCAGGAACTCCGCAGCTGGTCCTTCATCCCAGGATGGACAAATTACTGCCAGTTCAAAATAAACGGCGTTTCCACCATCTCAGGTGTAAACTCCAGTCCTGCCCTGCAACTGTTAGATGTTCCTCTGCTGCAGCACCTGAAGAGCATAATTAGGTCATTAAGGCTCTGGAGAGCTGATCTACCCCAGGAGGAGGAGATGCAGCCGTTTCATTCCGGTGTTTTCTACCTGTGGCTCATCTAAAACCTGCAGAGGACTGGAGTTAGAACTTACATTTATGGATGACGTCGACTTTTTATTTGGCATTAACAGAATATGCATGGAAAAACTACGTCATTTGGAAAACAAACTTGATTCAGAGGCACAAATGCTGGGCAGCTCCTCTACCATAGCTACAAATCAACTCAATTTCTAAATGATCATAAATGATTTAAGCTTTATCTGATAAATTTGTTGAAATTCTGATAAGACCAAAATGAACAAATTCACTCATCTTTTGTACCAGTGTCAACATAAACCTTAAATACTTACTGTAGATAATATGAACTTATATAAAGTTAAAACATTTAGTGTTCACTGCGTGTTCTTGAACTCAAAGCTGGTGTAGAAACAGGAGGTCTCACTTCAACACAAATCAGTGTTTGACGCTTTTCTGGTTAAAACGTGTTTGATCTTCAGTGAATTTACTCAGGAATTTTATTTAAAAAGTGAAAGTTCATAATATTACTCTAGTCTGGTGAAGTGAAACTCCTGAAATGATTTTTTAAAGCTCCTGCAGTGAGTGTTAGGTGGAACCTGAACATGGAGGCAGAGACTGGACCGTTTTAAACAAATGTTTTATTCATGATTTTAAAACAGAAATGTTTTATTCATGATTGTAACAGATAAAGGAAATGATGTGTAACAGCAGAGAGTAAACAGAGGAATGATCAGAACAGGAAGTGGAGCTGAAACTCAGCAGGAAACATGGAGTCTCGATCAGGTCATGATGTGGAATGTCTTTCAGTCATAGCTAACGATGCTAAGGTAACCATGGTAACAGACACGTCTAGTACTCCTCCCCCTCCTCGTCCTCGCCCTCCACCGAGTCGACGCCCACCTCCTCGTAGTCCTTCTCCAGGGCGGCCATGTCCTCCCGCGCCTCTGAGAACTCGCCCTCCTCCATGCCCTCGCCCACGTACCAGTGGACGAAGGCCCGCTTGGCGTACATCAGGTCGAACTTGTGGTCGAGGCGCGCCCAGGCCTCGGCGATGGCCGTGGTGTTGCTGAGCATGCAGACGGCGCGCTGCACCTTGGCCAGGTCTCCGCCCGGCACCACGGTGGGCGGCTGGTAGTTGATGCCCACCTTGAAGCCGGTGGGGCACCAGTCCACGAACTGGATGGAGCGCTTGGTCTTGATGGTGGCGATGGCGGCGTTGACGTCCTTGGGCACCACGTCGCCGCGGTACAGCAGGCAGCAGGCCATGTACTTGCCGTGGCGCGGGTCGCACTTCACCATCTGGTTGGCGGGCTCGAAGCAGGCGTTGGTGATCTCGGCCACCGTCAGCTGCTCGTGGTAGGCCTTCTCGGCCGAGATGACGGGCGCGTAGGTGGCCAGGGGGAAGTGGATGCGGGGGTACGGCACCAGGTTGGTCTGGAACTCCGTCAGGTCCACGTTGAGCGCGCCGTCGAAGCGCAGCGACGCCGTGATGGACGACACGATCTGGCTGATGAGGCGGTTCAGGTTGGTGTAGGTGGGGCGCTCGATGTCCAGGTTGCGGCGGCAGATGTCGTAGATGGCCTCGTTGTCCACCATGAAGGCGCAGTCCGAGTGCTCCAGGGTGGTGTGGGTGGTGAGGATGGAGTTGTACGGCTCCACCACCGCCGTGGAGACCTGCGGCGCCGGGTAGATGGAGAACTCCAGCTTGGACTTCTTCCCATAATCCACCGAGAGGCGCTCCATCAGCAGGGAGGTGAAGCCGGAGCCGGTTCCGCCGCCGAACGAGTGGAAGACCAGGAAGCCCTGCAGGCCGGTGCACTGGTCAGCCTGCAGAGAAACAACCGGGTCAGAACCGGGCCAGAACCCACAGCTGCTGCTGCTTTGGGCCGTCATCATGACTAATGATGTTAGATGATAAAAAAATCATAGCAGAAATTTAAGATCATTTTCAGGTAACGCATGATAACGGCATGACGGTTTAACATCTAAAAATCATTTAAATTAATCAAATTAATAATAAAACCTCCAGCAGACTGAAGACTCATCATCCAGGTTCTGTTGCAACCGTCCTAGTTCAGAACTCACCAGTTTACGGATGCGGTCCAGAACCGGGTCGATGATCTCCTTGCCGATGGTGTAGTGGCCGCGGGCGTAGTTGTTAGCAGCGTCTTCCTTCCCGGTGATGAGCTGCTCAGGGTGGAACAGCTGGCGGTACGTCCCGGTCCGAACCTCATCTACAAAAATAAAAATAAATTCAACTCCTGGGTCACTTTATTTACATTAAGAAAACCTCAAGTAACTCATTTAAAATACATTTTATTATAAAATATAAACAGTCATGAAGGTATGAGACAAAATCTGTGAAAAATAAAATTGAGCTCTTCTGCTTCTCCCAGTGCTAACTAGGAACAACCAATCAGAGCCGGGGGGCGTGTCTCTGCGCTGTCAATCACTATGTAAAAACTATTTTTCTTCTAAGAGTTACTGCAGCTTTAAGCCATGAACTCGGATTTTTACCGATGACGGTGGGCTCCAGGTCCACGAACACGGCCCTGGGGACGTGCTTCCCTGCGCCGGTCTCACTGAAGAAGGTGTTGAAGGAGTCGTCTCCCCCGCCGATGGTCTTATCGCTGGGCATCTGTCCGTCCGGCTGGATGCCGTGCTCCAGGCAGTACAGCTCCCAGCAGGCATTCCCGATCTGGACGCCAGCCTGGCCGACGTG